>NW_011500762.1:34874-35382 GCF_000495115.2 Populus euphratica | reverse complement strand
ACCATATCGCTAAATATACTAAGCATGCATCTTTGAAATGTGGCTGGTGCATTACATAATCCAAAAGGCATCCTTCGATATCCAAAAGTACCAAATGGACATGTGAAAGTAGTCTTCTCTTAATCTTTCAATGCAATTTCAATTTAGTTGTAACCTGAATAGTTATCTAGGAAACAATAAAATCCATGACCTGCAACTCTTTCTAGGATTTGATCCATGAAGGATAAAGAAAAATCATCTTTTCTAGTCGTTGAATTAAGTTTCTTATAGTCAATGCATATGCGCCAACTAGTAAGTATCATAGTGGGAATTAAATCATTGTTCTTATTTGTTATCATAGTGACTCCAGACTTTTTGGGTACAACTTGAGTAGGACTTACCCATTTGCTATCAGAAATAGGATAAATGATTCCATTACTAGAAGCTTAATGACTTTATTTTTCACTACTTCTTTCATATTAGGATTGAGCCTTCATTGCATTTCCCTAAAGGGTTTAGCATTTTCCTC
>NW_011500762.1:32086-32253 GCF_000495115.2 Populus euphratica | reverse complement strand
TGCTTTGAGCAAGTTGAGTGTTGATTGTTTCTTACTTTTCAATAAATATATCCAAAGTTTTCACAAAATTTCTTGTTGGAGATGGAGCATAAGGAGGTGCATATCCATGAGAATTTTGAAAATTATGGTGTGCTTGAAACTGTGGTTGTGAAGTTTGTGTATTGTCA
>NW_011500762.1:31522-32016 GCF_000495115.2 Populus euphratica | reverse complement strand
AATGTTCATTTTAAATGCAGGCCTATCACATAAATGAAAGGATTGATTGATGAGTTTAAGAACTGAAATTAAAAGGACAAATAGATGGCTAAACTTAGAAAAAAGATGTTGGTACAGTCCAAACCAGAACACTATTTAGTAATTAGGTTATATCTGAAGCTGTAGATCTTGGATTCAGGTTAACTTTATATGGATGGAAAGGTAAGACATAGGCTTACAACTTTCATGGGAGCTTAAAATTTAAAAAAGACATTTTCAAGTCCAAATTATAGCAACAACAAAAAAAGTCTGAATCTGTCCTGCATCCCAAACATTATTCAGTGTTTGGCCCATATCTGGAGTTCTAGAAGTCCAAATGACCTCTATTTTTTTTTCCTGAAAAGTTGAGAGAATTTCCTACAAGTTTCATGTTTCAAGTGGTTCCAATTCTAACGTTTTCAATGATGTTTGGGCCAGACAAGAGAAGACAAGGATTGTCACCAAGTTAAGAGTTG
>NW_011500762.1:17037-31013 GCF_000495115.2 Populus euphratica | reverse complement strand
GTTAACATAAGTTATAATCATGAATGTCTAACAATATTTACAAGTATTAGCATTATTCGAATAAGATAACTAATGTAATAATATTAACAATTTATAATCTGATTGGAACCTCCTCTGTGTGTGGTTTCTAATTGAATAATAAAAGTTTATACTATACTTATTTGACATACCATTAGTGGATCCTCTAACCTTGACATTTATTGTTATCATTGTTTAATTCTTATATTGATCTTCTATTACTACTACTACTACTACTACTATTATTATTATAATTGTTACTATCGTTGTTGTTGTTGTATTATTTGTTATCTATAATTTATACAATTAACCTCCCTATGGTTCGACTCAGTATTGCTGGGTTATTTATTACTTCAACACTTCTGCACTTGGAAGAAAGCATCAAGTTTTTTGGTCATGTCAATAAGGAGGTGCATATCCATAAGAATTTTAGAAATTATGGTGTGCTTGAAACAATGGTTGTGAAATTTGTGCATTCTTGTTATCACTTTTCCAACTAAAACTTGGGTGATTTCTCTAACCAGGATTGTATGTTTATGAGTATAAGTTATGATTGAGCCTTTGAAAACTATTTAAAGGATGAGCTTGTTCATGGAGACATTCCTTAAAAGAAGGCAAAGTTTGACAGTCATTGGTTGAGTGTTCATTGGTTTCACAAATGTGACATATAATGTCTTAAACATATTTTAATTGACCACTCTTTTTAAATTCTAGTGCCTCGACTTTTCTAGCTAAAGATGCAAACTTGGCTTGGAGGTTATGATCTTCCCTAAGGTTGTACATACCTCCACTAGATATATGAGGTTGATTTTTACTTGGTGCCTCATACATGCTTGTAGTGTCCCAATTTTGAGCATTTTCAGCTAACAAATCTAAGTATTTCATTGCTTCATCAAGGTTGTAAACCTATATCTTACCTTTCTATTCTTATAAATTAGACCTAAATCCGAGATCTACAGCGCTAGATATGACCCAAATACCAAATAGTATTCCGATTTGGATTGCACCAGCATCTTTTTTCTAAGTTTGGCCATCTTTTTGTCCTTTCAATTTTAGTTCTTAAACTCATCAATCAATCCTTTTATTTATGTGATAGACCTACATTTAAAATGAACATTTATCACAAATTAAAGGTATCTTATATTATTAGATATATTATTATAAAATATACTTTAGTTAAGTTAAGGAGTTATTGATACTTCAAGTGCAAAATGATAATATAAAACCTTAATAAAAATGCATTTTTAAGTACTAATCAAACTTGCAAATTGTTTTTCTATTTTAACATTATGATTACTAGGGACTAGGAATAAGCTAGTTGGGGGGCTGATTACTACTTAAAAGTGCATTTTTATCAAAGCTTTATATCATCATTTTGCACTTAAAGTATCAATAACTCCTTAATTAAAGTATGTTTTATAATAATAAGTATGATACCATAAGATACCTTTAATTTATTGTAAACGTTTATCTTAAATGCAAGCCTATCACATAAATAAAAGGATTGATTGATGAGTTTAAATACTGAAATTGAAAGGACAAAGAAATGGCTAAACTTTGAAAAGAGATGCTGGTTCAACCCAAACTTAAATACTGTTCGGTTATTGGATCATATCTGGAGTTGTAGATCTTGGATGTAGGTTTGTTTTATATAGATGGAAAGTTAATACATATGCCTAAAATATTCATGAGAAAGACAAACTCAATTTTGATGTTTAGAAGTCCAAATCTTAGCAACAATAGAGAAGTTTGAATCTGTCCTGTAACCCAAACATTGTTCAGTGTGCAGCCCATATCTCAAGTTCTAGAAGTCCAAATGACCTCAATTTTTTTTTCCTGGAAAGCTAAGATAATTTTCTAGAACTTTCATGATTTAAGTCTATTCAAATTCTAACATTAGCAATTATGTTTTACACAAACAAGAAGATATGAATTGTCACCAAGTCAGGAATTAGCACTTTCGTAGTCCATCCGTATAGTATAGCCTACACCTGTGCTATGAGAGGAACTTGATTTATTGTTAACATAAGTTATAATCATGAATACCTGATAACATTTGTAAGTATTAACATTATTCGAATAAGATAACTAATGTAATCATGTTAACAATTTATAATCCGATGGGAACCTCTTTTGTGTATGGTTTCTAGTTGAGTAATAAAAAGAGTTTATATTACACTTATTTAAAATACTATTAGTAAATTCTCTAGCCTTGACATTTATTTTTATTTTTGAATCTTCACATTAATCTTACATCTCAAATTTATCTTTAACTTATTATTGTTATTATTTTTATTATTATTATCATCTAGTTAACCTCTTTGTGGTTCGACCCTTGTCTTGCTAGGTTATTTATTACTTTAACACTCATACATTTGAAAGAAGACATCAATCTTTTGATCATGTCACAAGTCAGATTACTATGATTAAAGCTTTGGTGAGTTTGGATGCTTGTAAAATGAATAAAAACGGTTCAAATATGCTCTTTTGTTTTCAAATAAAGCTTGGGTCATGATTTGTGAATTTTAAAGAATTTAGGTTTGATGTCAACCCATAGGCCAATTTGAGCCTGAATTTTCATCACTTTATTTCATAGAACATTAACCCTATTTGATATGGCTTTCAAGTTCAGAATGTTATTTTTTATTTTTTTCCAACTATGCATGAGTTGGAGTTTTGTACGAAAAGTTATGGTTATTTTATTTTTTATGTGTGTATTCTATAAATAAGAAACGTGTGCTCCTTATTATTTGTATAGTTTTTTCCAAACAAAGTTATTTATTTAGATATAAATTATGTCATTTTGGTATTTTCTAGACTTAGAAGGAAAACATTTCAACTTCTTATTTAGAGGGTTTTCTTTATTGTTCTTCCATTTCTAGAATTGGTTGAAGAACAATTTAGACTTAGCACTCTTAATTACAAAGTATGTGGCGTTTCTATCTTGATAAGAATTTTTTTTTAACATCTTCAATTAATTAAAGAGTTTTGTTCAGACTTTATTCCTTATTTACATTAAAAATCATGTAATTTTTAATCTCAATATCATGAGAGAAAAAACCATATAATCAAACTTATCTTATTTCATCTTCGTATCATATCATGTTGCTAGTTTGTTCAGGTTACAAAGTAACATCACGGTATTATCATTAACTAAGATTAGTTTTCAATGTTTTCTACTTTCTCAAAGGAGACTAAATTTGTTTGAAAGTCAAATAAAATGAATCAATCTCAATATATGTAATTAAGTGATTGTCTCTCATTTTTCTATATATGTAATTAAGTGATTGTCTCTCATTTTTCTGAGAGATGAGAATAGACTACAAATATTGTGTCACATCTATCACTATATTCCACCAATCTAATGACTAAGCATTTCTTGTTATATCTATTCTTGTTGTTTTTCTTGTGAACTGAGCACAACTCCCTTTTGAAACTATAGCAATTAAGAGTCTCTGATCATATTCCTTGTTGAGCACGAAAAAGCACCTCAGCTTGGAAACGATAACATGAGGTTCACGCACACTGAAAAAAATATTATCTTACTATTATCTCAAACGAAAATCTTGTAGTCATAGTTTTAAAAAGTAACTATAAATTATAGCTTTTCCTCCGTCATGAAAGTTCCATGCAAAACCAGTTAACCATATACTTTCGGACTTATGGTGGCTCCGCATAAACAAACGGAACAGAGCATGTATGCAGAATTCATTAAAAAAGAAATTTCCATAACAACGTCCATCACTTGAATTGCATCGTTAGATTACCAGTTACCTTCAAGTATTTTTCCTCCTTTGCCCTAAAACAAGGAACAGAACCTCTGAGAAAGAGACGTCCTGTTAGTCTTTCGTCTTTTCAAAATTAAGGGGCACATCCACCAAGAATCAACGACCCACCATTCAGCTATGCTTCCCCTACTTTCAGCAACAGCAAGGAACCCAAAAAACGAAAAAAAAAGGACCGCATCTACCATCAGCAAAACCATCAAGGAAAAAGATGGTGGTCTCGTGCTCATAGATGCATGCCATCATCCGGTGGCATCCTGGCATCTTCATCAGCTGGAATCATTCCTTCCTCCTCTTCTTCTCCAAAATAAGAATGAGGTCCAGCATTAAATCCTCTGCTATCATGACCAGAACGTGGCCCAGCGTTAATTCATCCACTTCTCAGTGATCTCCCTCGCTCCTGCTGTGCATGGTATGATGATGATCGACCTAGTTCCATCATTTCCTTATGGAAACTGCCACCACTACCATGACAAGGGGATCGACCTCTTTCCATGACTGCCTTGTGAAAACTGCTACCACCAACAACAGCAGCACACGGGGATCGAGACCTCTCATGCTGAATTTGATTAGATGGGGATGCCTGACCCTTTTCCATCATTGCCTGGTGAAAACTTCACACTGGTGGAGCCCTATCATACCTGTCTGGGCTCCGACTGCAGCTTCTATCACGGTTCAAACTTTTACTGCGATCACCCCAACCTGATCGCTTATCAGGGCTCCGATTGTGATTGTGGCCTTTATCATATCCATCACTGTAACCCCGGTCATACCTGTCAATTAAGAACACCAGAAGGCATTTCCTTCCATTACTCAACATTATGAACAGCAGTAATAGCTTTGAATTTCGTTTGCGTCATCACAAATTCCACTTTTAAACCAAAAAAAAATAAATACATAAAACAGCTCTGATGAAAACGCAAAGGCCATTTGTTAAACACCATGAAGAACCCAAATGCATGTATACATGGAAATGCCAAGGAGTTGAAAGAAACCAAACATGGGGATTACTGCTAAAAAAACAAACAAACAAATGTTATAATCATTATTGGCATTGTGAAATAATTTACATACAAGAAATGCTATAGTGGATACAACACGATCTGATTTGTGTGCAGACAAAATAAAATCACTTCATGATTCCTACATAGCCCAAATACAAATAAGATATTTAAAGCTATGGATAATTAAAATTAGCCAATGTACCTGGCCTGCGACTCATGGTCAAGTCCACAGCCTCCACCTCGTTCTGGTCTGCTGGAAGAGGAATTAGAAACTCCCCAACTACCCCTTCCACAATCTCTTCCACCGTATCCAAAATCACTATGTCCACCACGGCCTCCATCACGACCACCAGAACCAGAGCCCCAACGTCTAAACCTTCCCATCACCCCTCCACCACGTGAAGCCATAGCACGTATCTCTGGAGGAACTAGCTGATTTGCTCCTTGCAAAACTTTGATAAGATCTGAGGCATACTTTGCATCTTGGTCACCAAAGAACGTGTAGGCCACTCCAGTGGCCCCTGCCCTCCCTGTTCTCCCAATCCTATGAACATAATCTTCCACGCCAGTAGGGAAGTCGTAATTGACAACCACTGAGAGAAATTAACCACTAATTATTACCATAGCTATTTATCTTGTCATCTGAGACAATAAAATCAGGAAATGTGATAAAGCATGCATGGTAGCAATGAAGAGTGGACAGTTCATAACATATTCCTATAAGTTCATCAACCAAACATTAGCTGGTATTGAAAATCGATTTGACGGACAGATGAAATCAAAAAATAAAAGCTTCCAGATGCACAAGAAACTACCAGTCATTACACATATGGGCAAACACTGGGATGCAAAAGACATGTGCTTCCACATAAAGACAGGCAATTCCTAGAATTCTCAGCTAGTTAGTATTTTAACTATGCAAATAAAGCTGTCCTAAGCTTTTGGGATGCAGACAAACCGTGCTTCCACATACAGACTGGCAACTCCTAGAATTCTCATTTAGTTAGCATTAACAACATAAATAAAGATGTTCCAAGCTTTGTTTAATGAAAAGCTTTCTACACCTTTTTCAGAAGGTTCTACATATCTTAGCCTAAACTTATCTGTTAAATCCATTAAATACTTGTGTTACTCTCTGTTTGCTTTAATGCTGGAACACTGAGGCTCTGTTTGTTTGGCAGAAAACAATTCTTGGGAAAATATTTTGAGAAAATTATTTATTCATGATTTCTGGCTATGATATGAGGAAAAAGCTGGAGAATGTTTTCCCAGGTTTGGTATGCATGGGAAATTGACTCTTTTCACATTATCTATTTTCAATATTAAAATTGGTATAATGCAAAATCTTTTTTTATGATACAATGATAATACTTTACCACAAATTTTTGGGTTCTTCAAACTATTTGAGTCTTTAGATAATGTTTTCCTTTTGTTGGAAGGGGAAAAGGAATTTCCCCAAACAAAGCATCATAGCTTTTCAGTTTCTGACAAACTATTTCTTTTGACATGGTTTCCTAAGTTGCACCAAAAGTGGTGAACTAAGGAAAATGTTTTCAAATAGACGTGGCCTAAATAAAGGAATGGTATATTTTTCAAAATTTGCACACACAAAAGAAAGACAGCATGCAGCAGGGCTCATGAAATTATAGTTGTATTGTATATGATTTCCCTTAAGTTAAATACCTTAGAATTAACGAGACCATAGTGTGTATTCAATACAGAAATTCTAGTTACATTATACATGGACAGCCCCAAACCTGATATCTTTGATATCCAGTCCTCGAGCAGCTACATCAGTGGCTACAAGAATTGGAGACCTCCCAGTACGGAACTGACTCAGAACATGATCCCTCTCACTCTGAGATTTGTCGCCATGAATAGCAGCAGCTCCAAATTGGCGGGTAAGGTTGCGAGCAAGTTGATCACACATCTTCTTTGTTGAGCAAAAAATAATAATCTTCGATCCAGGTTCCTGGGACCGCAATATCTGGTCCAACCGTCTATGTTTCTCCAAGGGTGCCAATAATTCCACATGCTGAAAAACCATAACACATACAAGTTATTCAATCTTAGAGAAGTTAACAACGATAATCTTGACTGTAAGTTACACTGAAATGCAGGCAAACATAGAAGGAAAGAAAAAAACACCTAATTTATTTGTTAAAAGTCCAAATTTAGTTTGGGTTACACCAGGAGCAATAGTTGAGTTCAGACCTGTGTGATTGACTTGTTTGCCACAAGCTCATCTATGTTGCCGATATTAACCTGAACAGGATTGACCAATAGATCTGCTGCAATTTTCCTAACTTCCTTTGGCCAAGTTGCAGTGTACATGAGGGTCTGGCGACGAGCAGGCACCTCCTTTACAATCTTTCGTATCTGGGGTTCAAATCCCATGTCCAACATGTGATCAGCCTCATCTAATACAAGGTATTTAACCTGATTGAGGCTAACTCTCCTCATTTCAAGAATGTCATTCAAGCGACCAGGAGTGGCAACCACAATATCTGCTCCTCTATCTAGTTCTTTTAACTGGGGACCCTTTGGTGCTCCTCCATACAAGCACTGAAACATATCATAGCAAACAACAGTAACATCACAAAAAGGCATAAGTACGAAACTCAGTATATATCAATAAATAGAATTTTTTTAAACTCAGTATATATCAATAAATAGAATTTAAAAAAAAAAAAGGACCTGAAAATACACAAACACATGAACTGATCTACACAACACATGCATATGAGACCATGAGTAGCATACCGTGCAGGAAATTCTTGATGACCTTCCAAACTTCACAGCTTCATCTTGTATCTGTGTTGCTAACTCTCTTGTTGGAGACAATACCAACACAGTTGGACCCAGTTGAGGGTCATTACGGAAGCGCTTGAGATGGATAAAGCCTGGAATAAGGTAACCTAATGTTTTTCCTGAACTGGTCTTGGCAACAGCCACTATATCTCTACTCTGCAAAGCAACCGGCCATGATTGTGCCTGAATTGGAGTTGGTGAAGAGAAACCAGCTTTGTGTACCTGGAAAAAGCAAAAATCCAGCAAGCCCCATAAGCTGTGGTACTGGCTTCAAGATTCTGGTTGATTTTCTTTGGACTTATAGAGTGGCTAATGGCAGAAGAAGCATCATCCCCCATATGCAGTTGGCAAATGCTTGCTGATGCAAGCTGGAGCAGGAGGAGGCCTCTTCTTCTGTTCGGACCAAGTGGTAGACTAAACCATCACCAACAACAGTCCCAGCCATCAACTTGGGCGATTCAGGAAGCCCTTCCAAAAAAAATGGTCCACCATATAAGGGAGCTCCAAATAACATGCGAGGCCCCCAAAGGGAGGGTAGCACAGCGTACGACATTAGCTCCTTGCAGGAGCAAATATCGCACCTGCGACAAAAAGTTCAGATGGCAAAAGCATTAACAAGTCTGAAACTCAACATTGGACCTCCATCAATCACATAACTTAGCATGAGAAACATTTATCATAGTTTTCCTAACTTACAAGAGCTCCAAGCCACACGTACTCTATACACAGAGATGATAGAGATGATAAAAACTAGAAGTATATACCTCTTTCAAAATCTCAGAAGGAAAGCCAGTAGCTTCAAATGATGTTAGTGGAGGGGGCACCTCATCTCCCTGTTAAGAGTTATCAGAGAAAAATTTAACATCTTATCTAATGATCCATGACAAAGTTAACATGAACAAAAGAGTGTGTACAGGATCTCAACCACTCACACTCTCCCAGATTAATTTCATCAAAATAATTAGGTAGCAAATAGGCAGATCTATCTTTTAAAGTAAACATTGCATGTCACTATAAGGATGTCTACAAACAAAATCACGTGTAGTGTGGGAGCAAGGCAGGGAGAGATAGAGATAGATTCAGCTAATAGAACCTCGGGTTACTATCATTACTGGCATGGATTAATGTGACTATGCTGATTCAATTCTTGAAGCAATGTTCCATGGAGAAAGTCTAAAATTAGCTCAATGTTCAGATTTACAATCTGAATGCTCCAATGTATGAGCATAAAGGAAGTTCCAAATGCGCTTGAGGACATAATTATTTGTAAAATTCAGTGAAATGGTAACAAGAATTCACAATCTTTGCCTCATAAGATGGACAGACAAAAATGCCAAGCACAAATAACCCAGTAAAAAATCATGGCCAAGGCATTCCATAGACTCACAGTGACAGTAATTTCATGGCGGCGGCGATAAGCCTCTCCAGTCAAACCACTTCCTCCAGATGATGATCCGTGTCCTCTAGCAGAAACTCCATTGGCTTTTCCATTTGGGACATTCTCAGATTGAATTGCTGTATCTCTTGAACTCTGGGGAAAATTAAGGAGATGGCATCAGAGCAAAGAAAAACAAAATTAGATTTATTTATTTATTGTGAAATGTACAAGCCAGAAAGCTTAAACAGACATCTTCAACGCTAGCACACATTCACAATCTTCAGCTTTTCATTTTGGAAATTCGATGACAAAATTCAGTCGGACGCTTATCAACATAAGAGAAGTAAGGGGCAAAAATAAAAGATAAATAAATGTTCAACAAGAACTGAATTGAGGTGATTCAAAACGACACGGATTTAAATTACAAAACTATGATCGGGTCCCAAATCCTATGCCACAAAGCATTAGGTCAAGTAAGAATGATCCATGACAAAGTTAACATGAACAAAGTTAACATGAAATAGGGTTAACGGTAACAAAATAGAAAAGTAAAACGACCCATGCCTGACTACTCCTGGTAACAGCATCAGCTTTTGATCCAGCATTGTGGGCTCTTCCATACCTATCATCAGGGCTATACCCTCGATGAGAAGAAGACTGCTCGACTTGAACAGAAGGAATGATGGGTACTGAAGAAGAAGACTTTGGCGGAAGAGCAGAGGTAATAGGCCTCTCATACTGAGTAACATTGGTCTCAGGATTCCAAAAATAAAGGTAGCCGGTTTTTCCATCGACTAGACCTCTCCATGGTTTGGGGAGAGTAGGGTCGTCCGGTGCATATCGTGGACCCGCGGAAGAAGCAGTTGCTGCAGCCGTCATTTTAATAGAAAACACCACCACAAATCTACAACAATAACCCGGATATAAAGCTTAAACGACTTTCAATACAAGATGGATGATAAGACCCTATTTTAAAACACAACACACAAGATAATATAGAGCAAGCAAGGGGTCGATCCCACAAGAAAGATTTAGTTCAGATTTTTATGCTATACGTTATGCAATTGGGGGGTTTTGATTTGTGATGATCTAAACTATGAAAGAAATTAAACTAGCAAACAAAATCAATTGAAATCGAAATTTATCAAGAAAACAAACCTTGGTTGCTAGCACACATCCACCAACGGAAATTAGAACCGATCCTTGAAACAAAACTACAATTTATATTCTGAATTTTTATCTTTTCTTAATATTGGTTAATTAACGGATCCGCCGTATAACTAACCCTAACCAATAAAGAATCACAATGTCCGCATTAATGATTTAGTTCAATGACAGCCCTAAGAACTAGATATTTGAGTGTTCTCCCTAAGTTTAATAATGTAGTTTCGCCACAATTATCAAGCTTAGTTGCTTCACAAGTTCATACATCACAACTCCGGTTTTGATATCAAACTTAGCAATAAATTGTTCACAATAATAACTTAGAGTTCCGCTCTAGCAATTATCAACAACAATCATAGAAAATATGCATAGGAAAACAATCATACTTATTCATAATATAAACTGAAAATAAAAGGAAGAATAAATCTTACGGTTCTTGAAATCCGAAGGTTTGTTGTGTTCTTGCAACCAAGAAAAGAGCTTAGCCTTGCATAACTATTGAACAACTATTCTTAAAGAATGAAGAGAGCATGATTTTTTTGGGTTTGTAGAGGAGATAATTTTTGTTTCTTAACTTCTAGTTGCTGCCCCCTTCTCTCCTCTCTCTCTTTCTTTTTATATGCTAAGAAACCCTAGTTCCTAATTTACAAAGTAGTCCTCCCTTAAGTTGACAATTGACATTTAAGTACTTCAATAACTATTTTCCCTAAAAAAGAGAAATAGCCTTGCATGAAATCTTCAAACACTAACTTAGAGGAGCTAAATTGCTGATATAAAAACTTGGATGACGATTTAGAAGCTTCGAAACGTAATTTGGACTCATTTCTTCACGAAACCTGATTGTTGGCAGAATTCAGTTATCTTTGAAAAATCATATCTCCCTCATCTGACATCTTTTTTGTCTAAAATTTTGAAATTTTACAAACCTTGGAGTCAGGAATCCAAAAAAATTGAGTTTGTATAAATTGGACTTCTATAAATCCAGATATTGAATTTTGAATAGACAAAGGTCAATAGTGGCAGAATGCGAGATTTTACTTTGAAGGATGTGATTTCCATGATCTTTCTCTTTTTATTTTTCTTGCATTATATTTCCAGAAAGGTATGGATGTTAGCTTTTTAGTGCCACTGGAATCACTTCATTTCGATATCTAGAACTCATGCTTTGCACAAAACATCCGCTTTGTTAAATGAGTATATGAACAGAATTAAGTGATAATAATACGAGAGTTTGTAAATCTGAATATTTCAAGAAGTATTATAATAGACCTTGTTAAGAATGGTTACTAAGATGCGTCTCAAGAGTCACTTTAACAAAAGAGCTCCTTTACTCTACCATCCTAGTAACAACAATTATGCACATGCTTTATGAAATGGAAAATAATTTTTTTTTTATCAACTACTACCCTCTCCCCCCAACCAAAACAAGATATTGTCCTTAATGTTCTAAGGTAGAAAGATAAAGTATAGAAGATATCACCTGAAATAACGAACATTAACAAACCTGAAACACACTTAAACAAAAATAAGAAATAACAAAACACAATAATAAAACAAAACAACACAAAAGTTACAAATGAAGACTCAAATCTAATCTAAGCTTTTTACGGCTTTTCTTAGTTGACCAATTTATACGACTCATGGAAGGATCAATTACAGGAATGAAAGATTGTAGTTGGTCAATCAATTGTTTAGCAGTAGCAGCAGAGATTATGATTTGTCGTGCAGAAGATGTTAGAAATTCTTGTTCCACAACATGATCAAGAAAAGACAACAACTTATCATAATAACCATTAACATTTAACAAACCTATGGGTTTATGGTGAATGTACAGTTGGGCCCAAGAGGAAATATGAAAGATCTCTTCCAATGTGCCTAGACCACCTGGTAAAGCAATGAAGGCATCAGCATGGTTAAACATTGCATTCATTCGAGCTAATATTGTGGAGACCTGAAGTTCCTCTCCAATTGTTTTTCCAATGATGTCCCCTTGTGCTAAAGCTTCGGGGACGACCCCCAAAACTTGACTACCTCCTAAAAATGCAGCTATTGACACACCTCCCATTAACCCAAGCCTGCCTCCCCCATACACTAAATGAATCTTTCTCTCAGCTAGCACTTGATCAAGATGATTTGCTGATTCTAAAAACTCATTTTCTTTTCCAAGACTAGATCCACCGAAAACACAAATATTTCTTATATAATGATGACCTGAGGAACTTGCCATTTCTACACACTTTTGCATTTGTTGAATGTATGGGTTGAGTAGAAATGAAAGGAAGGAAGAGAGGATTTTATAGATGAGAAATTAGAAAGGCAATCATACCACCTATATATAGGCCAGCTGGAGTCTCACACACACACACACTCTCTCTCTCTCTCTCTCTCTCTCTCTTTATTTATTTATTTAAAAAAAATATGTATTTATAGGTAGTTGTGATTGTGGTTCACATCTTCCCTTGGTTTTACATCCAAGAATGGCTTAAACGCCCTCTATGGATCGGGGATAGGCTTCCTATCTAGTTTTCTTAAAAACTAGCAAACAGGGTCTTTTTTAGTCAGATTCCCAAGACTATGTCAAGCATGTTCTTTATGAAAATGGGTTCATAAGTCATGAATTGCACGATACTTATCTCGACTATGATGAGACTTAAGAGTCAATAGAAGATTATCTAAAGACTCTCTATGTTTTGAAATAAATCCCACCTTTTGACAATTTTCACAGTTTTTGCGGAATGCATGTGACTCCTTGAATATGGTGGGCCAGTAAAATCCACTCTGTAAGATTTCTACAATCCTCTTTTTTTTTATGAAAAATGATCCCTACGTGCCTTAGAGTGATAAAATTTAATGAAATTACTTACCTCATTGTCAAGAATGCATCTTTCAAATATTTGATCAGGACAATAATTGAATAAGTAAAGGTCATTCCAATAAAAATTTTGCACGTTGCTCAAAAATTTTCTTTTGTCCTCGGTACTCCAATGAGCTGGCAAAAATCCTGAAACAAGAAAATTAATATTTTTAGCAAACCAAGGCATTGAACTAAGAGAAAGTAAAGATTCATCAGGAAAGTAATACTTGATTGGTGTGATGTCAGGTGTCGAATCTATTATCACTTTTGATAAAAGATCCGCATCAATATTTTCGGTGCCTTTTTCATCATCGATTTCTTCATGATCAGTCATGGCATGAGGAAATGGAAGTGCTGGTGGGGAATTAGTCTTTTCTTTGCAATGTTCAAATTCAACCCCTTCCTTACCCTTAGAAATTGACTCATCATCTTTCTCACAAGGTTCAAGAATTGGTTTGTGAATAACCTTACCATTACAAAGAGTGGTGACTGATTTGACTTGATCCATGTGTTGACTTCCAGGACTACTTGCATTTGCATTGTATTGCCCCTTGGGATTTTGCTGTGGTTGAGATGAAAACTTACCTTTCTCTTGAAAACTAAGAGCAGATGTGAATTTTGCAAGAGTATCTTTAAAATCTGTTATGCTTTGAGCAAGTTGAGTGTTGATTGTCTCTTGCTTTTCAATGAATGCATACAAAGTTTCCTCAAAATTTCTTGTAAAAGGTGAAGCATAAAAAGGTGCATATCCATGGGAATTTTTGAAATTATGGTGTGCTTGAAACTGTGGTGGTGAAGTTTGTACATTGTCACTCTTCTAACTGAAATTTGGGTGATTTCTCCAACCAGGATTGTATGTTTGCAAATATGGGTTATGATTGGGCCTTTCAAAACTGTTTAAAGCATGAGCTTGTTCATGGAGACATTCTTTAAAAGAAGGCAAGGTTGGACAGTTACTGGTT
>NW_011500762.1:11166-14986 GCF_000495115.2 Populus euphratica | reverse complement strand
TTTGCATCATTTGATATCAGAGGAGTTTCATCATATCCAACATATTTAGGTATTGTTTCATTATTTTTTAAATTTTTATGTTTGCTTTTATAAGAGTCTTTTGTTTCATTCATATTTCAAATAGACTCGCTTGCTACTCGCGAGACTATCGTCGCAGGTTTGTTTTGCTTGTTTTCTGGTTTTTATTGCTTCTTGAGTCATATATATATATGAATTGCGCTACCAAGTTAGTTTTATTTGGTGTTGGTTTCAATTTCACAAGAACCTCAAGAAGGTATGACAAAAGGTGTGAGTGCGTATAAAGATATTAAGAGTGTTTGAACGAAACACGAGTAACATGAGGATAATTATTTTTCCACTAACCAATTTTGGCAGGTACTATCATGTCAGATCAAAACAACACACCACCCCATTTAGAGGGATGAACTTACATTCCAAATGCAAGCCATGACGCAGATGATGGAGATGATGAATTTTGTGATGGGAAACGTGTGTGGCAAACTTGATAGGTGATTAGTACTTAAAATTGCATTTCTTATTAAGGTTTTATATCATTATTTTGTACTTAAAGTATCAATAACTCCTTAACTAAAGCATGTATTATAATAACATATCTAACAATATAAGATACCTTTAATTTGTGGTAAATGTTCATCTTAAATGCAAGCCTATCACATAAATGAAAGGATTGATTGATGAATTTAAGTACTGAAATTGAAAGGACAAAGAGATGTCTAAACTTAAGAAATAGATGCTGGTGTAGTCCAAACTAGAATACTGTTCGATAATTGGGTCATATCTGGAGCTGTAAATCTCGGATTTAGATCTACTTTATATGGATAGAAAGGTAAGACATAGGCCTACAACTATCATATAGAGCCCAAGACTTAAAAATGCCATTTTCAAGTCCAAATTGTAGCAACAACAAAGAAGCCCGAATCTGTCTTCCAGCCCGAGCACTATTCAGTATTTTGGCCATATCTGAAGGTCTAGAAGTCCAAATGAGCTGAATTGTTTACAGTCTGGTTTTAAAAATTCATTTTCAAGTCCAAAATGTAGCAACAACAAAGATCTATCCTATAGCTAAGAGACTGTTCAGTGTTTAGCCCATATCTAGATTCGAGATGTCTAAATGACCTCCAATTTTTTTCTTTTGGAAACTTAAGACAGTTTTCTATAACTTTTATTTGGATATCTGGTTCAAATTCTGATGTTATCAATGACGTTTTAGGCAAACAAGAGAAGATAAAGATTATTACCAAGTCAAGAGTTGGCCACTCACTCATCAATTAGTCTTCAAATCAATAGTTTCCAATTTTGGCCTATAAAAAAGCCTATAAAGGGAGGTATTTGCCATGCATTTAGGCATCTTGGTTTCCAGATCAAGATCATGCTCTTCCTTTCTCTCTTTGTATTTTTTGTAATGTTTATGCTTTGCTTTCATTAATATCAAGTTTATGCCTTTCATTTCCTTTCATTTACTTAGTTAACTTTTATCTTATTTATGTTCTTATTATGTTTATTTATGTTTCTTTTATTCATTATGTCTAGCTAAGTTTATTATGTCAAGGTGAAAAGGTTACACTAATGGTGTAAGAATAAGTATAGTGTAAACTTAACATGGACTTTAATGTTTGATATTAACATGTTTTATATTTGTTATCTTGTTTACTCTTTAATACTTTTGATATGATTCAGCCTTGTGATACGACCCAAGTAAGGTCATATCAGATTTAGGCGTAAAAAGCATAACGATTCAGGTTTACAACAATAGTTATAACTTTCAATCTGACCATTGGATCGGGCTAAAATTTTATGTGGACTCTCCAGACATGTTTTCCTACTATGGATTAGAATTTCAGGTCAATCAAAGTTGAGGAAGGTGCCACAATATGGGTAAATAGAGATTGTATGAATTTTGTTATTTACTTCCATTTGACTTGTGGACTTCCTATTTGGTTGGGATTATTTTCCTACAAGGATGTGGTAGTTGGTTTTGGGAATTTTCTAGTTCCACAAGGATCTTTAATCAGCTGCAATATAATCTCCAAGTGTGGCAAGGATTTATTAATGTTTTAGAGTCATTTTCTTATAAGGATTCCTTATTCATCCTAGCTGCACAAGGAAAGAAGGACTAGTGGTATTTAATGACATATTAGTTATTTTTATTATTTTTTTTAATATTTGAGCTTAATTAAAACTTTGCTTTGAGTTAGGATCCAAGGCTTATTTGGATCAGGTTATGGGCTTTTCAGTTTAGGGTTTTGGATTAGTTGTGAGTGGACCTCATATAAGTTGACATAAAGGGTCCATTAGGGTTAATTTTTCAAAAACTATTTAAACTCATGTAAGCCATAATTTCGGCAGCTTTGATAATAATTACTTCTGAATTTTTTAGTTTTAATGTGTGAGAGTGATTCTTGCATTCTTGAGCTCGTAAACGAACTGAATCTGACTTATCGAAGATTAACTGGCTTCATGGCGTTATTCTACTCAACCCAATAGTGTTAGTGTCTTGAGACAGGTTTTCATTGTGTCACATCCTATGAGATCTATTTTGGCTTTCTGGGATCAGATCTCAATCTTGATTGTGGGTTGCGTGACCACGTGATCACGAGGTTCGCATTTGTAATTTTATGTGGACTCTCCAAACATGTTTTCTTACTATGAATTAAAATTTCAGGTCCATTGAAGTTGGGGAAGGCACCACAATACAGGTAAATAGAGGTTGTATGATTTTTATTATTTACTTCTATTTGACTTGTGGACATCCTATTTGGTTGGGATTCTTTTCCTACAAGGATGTGGCAGCTGGTTTTGGGAATTTTCTAGTTCCACAAAGATCTCTAATCAGCTGAAATATAATCTCCAAGCATGCTAAGGATTCTTTAATGTTTCATAATCCTTTTCTTATAAGTATTCCTTATTCATCGTAGCTGCACAAAGAAAAAAGGGCTAATGGTATTTAATGACATATTAGTTATTTTTATTATTTTTTTTAATATTTGCACTTAATTAAAACTTTGCTTTGAGTTAGGATCCAAGGCTTGTTTAGATCAGGATATGGGCTTTTCAGTTTAGGATTTTAAGTCAGTTTCGAATGGACCTCATATAAGTCCACATAAGGGGTCTATTAGGGTTAATTTTTCAAAAAACTGTTTAAACTCATGTAAGCCACAATTTCAGCAGTTTTGATGATAATTACTTCAAAAATTTTCAGTTTTAACATATGAGAGTGATTCTTGCATTCTTTAGTTCTTAAATGAATTGAATCTAACTTATCGAAGATTAACTGGCTTCATGGCATCATTCTATTTAATCCAATAGTGGTGGTGCCTTGGGGCAGGTTTCCATTTTGTCACACTCTTATCAAACCTATTTCAGCTTTCCGGTATCAGATCTCAATCTTGATTGTAGGTTACATAACCACATCACGAGGTTCGCATTAGTTGGTATTAGAGGTAGGCTCCGAAACAAGGTCATATCCTTATGTTATTTTCATTTTTTAGTGTTCCTTTAAGTTTTTTCAGTGTTTGTGTACATCTTCTTGTTGTTTGTATTTAAAAGAGTGGTCATTTAAAATCTATTCAAGACATTGTGTGTCAAATCTGTGAAACAAATGAACAATCAACCAATGAGTGTCCAACTTTGCTTTCTTTTAAGGAATGTCTTCATAAACAAACTCATGCTTTAGACAGCTTCCAAAGGCCCAATCATAGCCTATACTCACAAACATATAACCCTGGTTGGAGAAATAACCTAAATTTCAATTGGAAGAACAATGCACAAACTTCATAACCACCATCTCAAGCACACCATA
>NW_011500762.1:10238-11062 GCF_000495115.2 Populus euphratica | reverse complement strand
AACTTGTTCAAAACATGACAGATTTTAAAGATACTCTTGCAAAATTGACATCTACTCTCAGTTTTCAAGAGAGGCAAGTTTCCACCTCAACCGCAACAAAATCCCAAGAGGCATTATAATGCAAATCTTGTAATTCTACAAGCCAACACATGAATAAAGTCAAATCAATCACTACTCTTCTTAGTGGTAAGGTTATTGAAAAACCCAGTCTTGAACCTTGTGAGAAAGATGATTAGTCAATCTCTGAATGTAAGGAAGGGGTTGAATATGAAAATTGCAAAGAAAATACCGATTCCCCGCTAGCACTTCCATTTCCTCATGTCATGACTAAACAAAGAAAAGTCAATTACAACTTTGAAATCTTTGAAACTTTTAAACAAGTAAGGATCAATATACCTTTGCTGGATGCTATTAATCAAGTTCTCTATGCTAAATTTTTTATAGATTTGTGCACTGTGAAGAGAAAACTGAATGTTAAAAAGAAAGCCTTTTTAGTCGAACAAGTAAATGTCATTCTTCAGAACAATAGTACTTTGAAATATAAAGACCCTGATTATCCTACAATTTCTTGCTTTATTGGAGAACATAAAATTGAAAGAGCCTTACTTGATCTTGGAGCTAGTATGAATTTACTTGTATATTTAGTTTTAGAGTCTCAATCCGGGTGAGTTAAATCAACTTCTATAACTCTCTTACTTGCCGATAGATCTGTAAAAATGCCTAAAGGAATAGTTGAAGATGTGTTAATATAAGTCAATAAATTGATTTATCTTATGGATTTTATTGTCTTGGACACACAACCTGTTGAAGTATGTAATTCATTT
>NW_011500762.1:9073-10159 GCF_000495115.2 Populus euphratica | reverse complement strand
ATGAAGCTATCATTTGAAAACATGACATTAGGGATGAATATTTTCAACATTTGCAAGCAACTTGGAGATGATAATGATTTACAAGTAGATCATATTAAAGAATTAGTTTATGATCAACTTGAATCTCCTTTGAGTAAAAATGAGTTGGATGAATCTAAAGATTTGTAAATGATTTATTCCTAAGAAGAAATCATGGATGAAAAAGACACCAAAAATGTTGATGCGGATCTTTTGTCAAGAGTGACAACAGAATCGACATCTAACATCATACCAATTGATGATTATTTTCTTGATGAATACTTACTTTCTCTTAGTCCAATGCATTGGTATGATAAAAATATAAACTTTCTTACTTTAGAAGATTTGCCAGCTCATTGGAGCACCGAAGATAAAAGAATATTTTTGAGCAACGTGCAAAACTTTTATTAGAAGGACCCTTATTTAAATATTTTCCTAATCAAATATTTCAAAGATGCATTCCCGACAATGAGGTAAGTAGCGTCATTAAATTTTGTCATTTTGAGGCATGTGGAAGTCATTTTGCATCAAAAAAGACGACTATAAAAATCATAAAAAGTGGATTTTACTGGCCCACCATGTTCAAGGACTTATATGCATTCTACAAGGCTTGTGAAAATTATCAAAAGTTAGGATTTATTTCAAAACATAAGGAATCATTAGATGATCTTCTATTGACTTTTGAGATGTATCCTATGGAGATATGCATTATGCATTTCATGACTTATAACCTCATTTCCATAAATAACATTCTCAACATAGTCTTGGAAATCTGACTAAAAAAGACCTTGTTTACCAATTTTTAAGAAAACTAGATGAGAAGCTTATCCCCAATCTATAAAGGGCATTTCAGCTGTTCTTGGACGTAAAACGAATGGAAGATGTGAGCCACAATCACAACTACTTGTACATACATATGCTTTATCAAAAATAAATAATTAGAGAGAGAGAGAGAGTGACACTCCAGCTAGCCTACATATAAGTGGTATGATTAACTTTTTGATATCCTCTCTTCCTTCCTTTCATTTCTACTCAACCCATACATTCAACAAATACAGAAGTGTGCAG
>NW_011500762.1:6063-8859 GCF_000495115.2 Populus euphratica | reverse complement strand
AATGAACTTCAGGTCTCCACAATATTAGCTCGAATGAATGCAATGTTTAACCATGATGATGCCTTCATTGCTTTACCAGGTGGTCTAGGCACATTGGAAGAGATCTTTCATAGTACCTCTTAGGCTTAACTGCACATTCACCATAAACCCATAAGTCTATTAAATGTTAATGATTTTTATGTAAATTGTTGTGTTGTCGTGATGATGCTGTGGAACAAGAATTTCTAACATTTTCGGCACGACAAATCATAATCTTAGCTACTACTGCTGAACAATTGATTGACCAACTATAATTTTTCACTCCTATAATTGATCCCTCCATGAGTCGCATATAATTGGTCATCTAATAATTCTGTCCATGAGTCGCATAAATTGATCACCTAATGATAGCCGTAAAAAGCTTAGATTGGATTTGAGCCTTCATTTGTGAATTGTGTCTTTTGGTTTTCTTAATAGTACATTATTTTATGTTTTGTGTTTCGTATAAGTGTATTTCAGGTTTGTTAGTGTTCATTGTTTCAAGTGATATCTTTTATACTCTATCTTTCTACCTTAGAACATTCAGAACAATTCATGATTTATGGCTACAATTCCATAAAAAACATGATTGACTTAGTCTTGGGAATCTGACTAAAAAAGACTTTGTTTGCCTGTTTTAAAAAAAATTGGTTGGGAAGCCTATCCCCGACCCATAAAGGGCATTTAAATCATTCTTAGATATAAAACCAAGGAAAGGTTTGAACCACAATCACAACTAACTGTAAATACACATGTTTTTTTCAAAAAAAATATAATATAAATAAATAAAAAGAGAGAGTAAGATTCTAGTTGGCCTACATATGGGGGTATGATTGCATTTTAAGTTCTTATCTATAAAATCTTATCTTTCTTCCCTTTATTTCTACTCAATCCATACATTC
This sequence comes from Populus euphratica, assembly GCF_000495115.2. Taxonomy (NCBI): domain Eukaryota; kingdom Viridiplantae; phylum Streptophyta; class Magnoliopsida; order Malpighiales; family Salicaceae; genus Populus; species Populus euphratica. The sequence goes on along the minus strand of NW_011500762.1, from coordinate 7,939 downwards.
AACAAATATAGAAGTGTGTAAAAATGACAGGTTCCTCAAGTCATCACAGAAGAAACATTTGTGTTTTTGGTACATCCATTCCTCAAAGGAAATAAAGTTTTTAAAAGTAGTAAATCATCTTAGTCAGGTGCTAGTTGAGAGAAAGATTCATTTAGTATATGAGGGAGGCAATCTTGGGTTAATGGGGAAAGTGTCAATAGTTGTATTTTTAGGAGGTAGTCAAGTTTTGGGAGTGTTCCCCAAAGCTTTAGCACAAGAGGAGATCATTGGAACTACAGGTCTCCACAATGTCTGATCAAATGAATGCCATGTTTAAACATGCTGACGTCTTCATTGCCTTACCAGGTGGTCTGGGCACATTGGAAGAGATATTTCATATTACCTCTTGGGCCCACTTGTATATTCACCATAAACCTATAGGTTTGTTAAATCTTAATCGCTTTTATGATAAGTTGTTGTCTTTTCTTGATCATACTATGGAACACGAATTTCTAATATCTTCAGCATGACAAATCGTAATCTTTGCTGTTACTGCTAAACAATTGATTGACCAACTACAATCTTTCACTCTTATAATTGATCCCTCCATAAGTCACATAAATTATTTAACTAAGGAAAGCTGTAAAAATTTTAGATTGGATTTGAGCCTTCGTTTGTGAATACTTGGGTCTTTTAGTTTTCTTAATAGTATATTATTTTGTGTTTTATTGTTTCTTATATTTGTTTAAGTGTGTTTCAAGTTTGTTAGTGTTTGGTGTTTTAGATGATGTCTTCTATACTCTATCTTTCTACCTTAGAACATTGAGGACAATTCTCGTTTTGGTTAGGGGGAGAGGGTAGTAGTTGATATTACAAAAAAATTAACTATGTTTTCTATTTCGTAAACCATTTGCAAACTTTTGTTACTAAGATGGCAGAGTAAGAAGGAATTCTATTAACTCTTGAGTGTATCTTGGTTAACATTTTTCAATGGTTATTTGCAATATTCATAACAAGGTCTAAAATACTTCTTGAAATATTCAGGTTTACAAACTCTCGCATTGTTATCACTTAATTCTGCTTATATACTCATTTATTTTTAAACCTTAATTTTCACACACATACTTTAACATATAATTATGGGTTGCACATTGGATTATTATATTACTTATATTCTTTTGTAAAGGTAACAACTAAGGGAAAGGGATAGTATATAATTTGCAAAAAAAAAATAAAAAAAATAAAAAAAGTGCAAAAATAAAAGATGATAATAAAAACGTAGATAATTTAGGTTTCGTAGCCTCCCTAACCTAAATAATCAAGTCCGAATACGTGTTTTAACACTTAATACCCTAAAGTCAACTGACTTGGGAGGTATTGGCCCAACGCTTGTTACATGGATTGAGGAGAAATGCTTAAGGGAATCAAATATTGCACTATCTACATATCAGTATTTGCAACACGAGTTACTAAGCTCATAAGAGTGTCTTAACACCTAATGCCCTAAGGCCAACTGGTTTAGGAGTCATTAGCCGAAAGCTTTATACATGGGTTAAATATGCATCGTGTTTTAAGTTATATGCATATATATTAAAAAAATAAAAAAATAATAATAATCCCAACTCAAGGAAGTTAACCTTAAACATTAGAGCAAAAATTTTGTTTTTATTCTAAAAAAAGCCCCATAACAATATATTGATATATTAAGCACAAAAAGGAAAGTTTATTAATACCTTGTTTAAGAGGTAGTGAGTAGATATAAAAATTTAATGAGAGTTTGTTTATCTAGATAGATTAATGAAAGTTGAATGATCTTGATCTAGAAACCAAGATGCCTAAATGCATGGCAAATGCTTCCTTTTATAGGCCAAAATTGGGAACTATTGATTTGATGACT
>NW_011500762.1:0-5952 GCF_000495115.2 Populus euphratica | reverse complement strand
TATTATTAGATATGTTATTATAAAACATGCTTTAGTTAAGGAGTTATTGATACTTCAAGTGCAAAATGATGATATAAAACCTTGATAAAAATGCACTTTTAAGTATTAATCATGTGGTTTCTAATTGAATAATAAGAGTTTATACTATACTTATTTGACATACCATTAGTGGATCCTCTAACATTTATATTTGTTGTTGTCACTGTTTAATCCTTATATTAATGTTCTATCTCAAAGTTCTCATCATCATCATCTTCTTCTTCTTCTTTATTATTGGTGATGGTGGTTTTAAGGATGAGGCAATAGGCCATGAGGAAGGTTTTTGGCAGCCTAGAAACCAAAGGGATTATAGGCATAGAACTAAGGGCCAATTCGGCCAAAGGGAAAATTTTTATAATGTTGAGGGGCATGCTAATTTAGATGGTGATTTGGATGCTATCAAATTGAAAGTACCTTCTTTTCAAGGTAAAAACAATCCTGAGGCATATTTGGAGTGGGAGAAAAAAGGTGGATTGGATTTTTTATTGCCATTACTATTCAGAGCTGGAGAAAGTCAAATTGGTAATTGAAACTTTTCAATATGACTCACTTCATATTATGTCTAATACTATAAGATACCTTTAATTTATGGTAAATGTTCATAATAAATGCAGGCATATCACATAAATCAAGAGATTGATTGATGAGTTTAAATACTAAAATTTAGAAGATAAAGAGAGGGCTAAGCTTAGAAAAGAGATGCTAGTTCAGTCCAAACTAAAATACTATTAAGTCATTAGGTATTATCTAGAGCTGTAGATCATGGATTTTAGTTTGGTTTATATGGATAGAAAGCCTTATATAGACTTAAAATATTCATAAGAGTTCAATACTTTAGAAGTCCAAATCTTAGCATTAAAAGAGAAGTCTGAATCTAGTTAAATTCTAGGTCAATCAAAGTTCTGGAAGGCACCTTAATACAATGTATGTGTTTTAAGTTTCATGTTTGTGTGTGTATATATATATATATCAACTCAAGAAAGTTAACCTTAAACATTAGAATAAAAATTTTATTTTCTTTCAAGTAAAGCCCCATAACTACGTGTTGATATATTGAGCACAAAAGAAATGTTTATTAATATCTTGTTTAACAAGTATGAAGCAGGTATATAAATTTAATGAGAGTTTGTTTATTTTAATAGATTAATGGAAGTTACGATGAATGCCTTACTTTGTGGAACTTGCAAATTGTTTTTCTATTTTAACGCTTTGATTGCTAGGGACTTGTAATAAGCTGGTTGAGAGGTGTGATTAGTACTTAAAAGTACATTTTTATCAAGGTTTTATATCATCATCTAGAGCATATTTTATAATATTATGTCTAATACTATAAGATACCTTTAATTTATGGTAAATGTTCATAATAAATGCAGGCATATCACATAAATCAAGAGATTGATTGATGAGTTTAAATACTAAAATTTAGAAGATAAAGAGAGGGCTAAGCTTAGAAAAGAGATGCTAGTTCAGTCCAAACTAAAATACTATTAAGTCATTAGGTATTATCTAGAGCTGTAGATCATGGATTTTAGTTTGGTTTATATGGATAGAAAGCCTTATATAGACTTAAAATATTCATAAGAGTTCAATACTTTAGAAGTCCAAATCTTAGCATTAAAAGAGAAGTCTGAATCTAGTTAAATTCTAGGTCAATCAAAGTTCTGGAAGGCACCTTAATACAATGTATGTGTTTTAAGTTTCATGTTTGTGTGTGTATATATATATATATCAACTCAAGAAAGTTAACCTTAAACATTAGAATAAAAATTTTATTTTCTTTCAAGTAAAGCCCCATAACTACGTGTTGATATATTGAGCACAAAAGAAATGTTTATTAATATCTTGTTTAACAAGTATGAAGCAGGTATATAAATTTAATGAGAGTTTGTTTATTTTAATAGATTAATGGAAGTTACGATGAATGCCTTACTTTGTGGAACTTGCAAATTGTTTTTCTATTTTAACGCTTTGATTGCTAGGGACTTGTAATAAGCTGGTTGAGAGGTGTGATTAGTACTTAAAAGTACATTTTTATCAAGGTTTTATATCATCATCTAGAGCATATTTTATAATATTATGTCTAATACTATAAGATACCTTTAATTTATGGTAAATGTTCATAATAAATGCAGGCATATCACATAAATCAAGAGATTGATTGATGAGTTTAAATACTAAAATTTAGAAGATAAAGAGAAGGCTAAGCTTAGAAAAGAGATGATAGTTCAGTCCAAACTAAAATACTATTAAGTCATTAGGTATTATCTAGAGCTGTAGATCATGGATTTTAGTTTGGTTTATATGGATAGAAAGCCTTATATAGACTTAAAATATTCATAAGAGTTCAATACTTTAGAAGTCCAAATCTTAGCATTAAAAGAGAAGTCTGAATCTAGTTAAATTCTAGGTCAATCAAAGTTCTGGAAGGCACCTTAATACAATGTATGTGTTTTAAGTTACATGTATGTATATATATATATATATCTCAACTCAAGACAGTTAACCTTAAACATTAGAATAAAAATTTTATTTTCTTTCAAGTAAAGCCCCATAACTACGTGTTGATATATTGAGCACAAAAGAAATGTTTATTAATATCTTGTTTAACAAGTATGAAGCAGGTATATAAATTTAATGAGAGTTTGTTTATTTTAATAGATTAATGGAAGTTACGATGAATGCCTTACTTTGTGGAACTTGCAAATTGTTTTTCTATTTTAACGCTTTGATTGCTAGGGACTTGTAATAAGCTGGTTGAGAGGTGTGATTAGTACTTAAAAGTACATTTTTATCAAGGTTTTATATCATCATCTAGAGCATATTTTATAATATTATGTCTAATACTATAAGATACCTTTAATTTATGGTAAATGTCCAACGAGCATGGAGGGTTAATAACATAGATTCTTCATTTGATATTTAGCTGGTTGTATTGGTATCCCTAACTAATCAAGTTAGGTCATGAGTTTTCTGTTTGGTGGCTAGCCTGTAGCCATCTGTTGTTTTATATTTCTGTTCTCATTGTAAATCTGGGGTATGCCCCTTATAATCTTTGTATCGTTTTCCTTTAATATATACGTCAACTTACCAAAAAAAAAGAAAGTCAAATTGGTAGTCATTGAATTCATGGATTATGCACTGATTTGGTTGGATCAGAATGTTATTAATAGAAGGAGGGGTGGAGAGAGGTCGGTAGCATCATGGGAGGAGATGAAAGTGTTGATGAAAAAGTGATTTGTGCCTAACCACTATTATAAAGGTATGTATATGAAATTGTAGGGTTTGAATCAGGTTCTAGGTCTGCGAATGAGTATTTCAAGAAGATGGAGATTGCCATGATTTAGGGTAGTGTGATTGAGGATTGGGAAGCTACTATGGCTAGGTTTCTAAATGGGCTGAATAAAGATATTGCAAATGTTGTCGAATTACAACATTGTATACAATTAGAGGACAAGGTCCATATGGAAACGAAGGTGGAGAGGAAAATATAGAGAAGGGGCAGAACACATTTTTAGACTAATTCAGCTTTATCTTCCTCAATATGGAGGCTGAATTTGAAGAGTGGAGGGGTTGTCCAACCAAAGCCTTATATAAAGGCCAAACCTACTAAAGTAAAAAAGGATACTCATATGGATGGGAAAGGTAAATCTGAATCTCAACCTACTCGTGATAGAGATATTAAATGCTTTAAATGTTTAGGGAAGGGGCACATTGCATCTTAGTGTCCAAACCAAAGAGTCATGCTTAGAAGACACAATGAGGTTGAATCTGAAAGTGAAGAGATGCCATATGCTTTAATTGTTTAGGGAAGGGGCACATTGCATCTTAGTGTCCAAACCAAAGAGTCATGCTTAGAAGACACAATGAGGTTGAATCTGAAAGTGAAGAGATGCCACCTTTGGTGGATTGTAGTGATGAGGAGATATCATATCCTGTTATGGGGGAGGCCTTGGTTATAAGGTGTGTGCTGAACATGAAAATAAAAAAAGCTGATGTAGATCAGCAACGAGAAAATATATTTCACACTCGATGTCACATCCAAAACAAGGTATGTGGCATGATAATTGATAAAGGTAGTTGTGTTAATGTTGCTAATGATACTCTTGTGAAGAAATTGAATCTGAGTTGTATTAAGCATCCTAGGCCTCATAAATTGTAATGGTTGAATGAATGTGGTAAAGTGGGGGTTACTAAGCTGGTTCAGATTGCGTTTGCTATTGAGAAGTAATCTGATGAGATTTTGTGTGATGTAGTCCCAATACATGCTAGTCACTTACTTTTAGGGCGTCCGTGATAGTTTGATCGGAAAGAGATTCATGATGGGTTTAGAAATAGGTTCACTATTGTAAAGGATGGTAAAACCATCACTCTTGTACCTCTTTCTCCAAAACAAGTGTATGATGATCAAATGAAACTAAAAAAAGAATGTAAGGATAGGAAGAGTGAAAATTCACATAAGGACAATGGTGAGAGAGAACAATTAGATTCGGCTAAATCTAAATCATTAGTTAAATTGGTTGAGAGTGGAGGTAAAAACCAAGGAGTGAAGAAAGTACGCTTGTGCGATGATAACAGTGTGGAAAAATTAATGAAACAACCTAATTTTTATGTAAAAGTATCACATATCAGATCTGCATTTTTCACTAATAAGCCAATGATCTTACTTGTGTATTAGGAGGTTTATTTTAACACTAACAATCTTGATTATGCTATTCCTAGAGTGGCTATTTCTTTGATGCGGGAGTTTGATGATGTATTCCTTGAAGACATCCCTAATGGATTGCCGCTATTAAGGGGGATTGAACATCAAATTGACCTTGTGCCCAGAGCTTCAATTCCTAATCATCTAGCCTATTGAAGTAAACCCCAAGGAGATGAAGGAGCTTTAAAGACAAGTAGATGAATTGATGATGAAGGGGTACATTTGTGAGAGTACGAGTCCTTGTGCTGTGCTAGTGTTACTTGTGCCTAAAAAGGATGGAACATGGAGGATGTGAGTCGATTGTTGCGCCATCAATAACATAATGGTAAAGTATTGACATCCTATTCCTAGGCTTGATGACATGCTAGGTGAGTTACATGAACCATGTATTTTCTCTAAGATTAACTTAAAAAGTGAGTATAATTAAATTAGGATGAAAGAGGGTGATGAGTGGAAAACTACATTTAAGACCAAGCATGGTTTGTATGAATGGTTAGTCATGCCGTTTGGACTTACAAATATGCCTAGCACTTTTATGTGTTTAATGAATCATGTATTATGACACGACGAAAAGATTGATGTCTTCTCCCAAGTGCAGGAGTGTCAAAGTAATAAATAACCCGGCAAGACCGGGGTCGAACCACAGGGAGGTTATTTGTACAAATTATAAATAACAATAATACAACAACAATAATAATAACAATAACAACAACAACAACAACAACAACAACAACAACAACAACAACAACAACAACAACAATAATAATAATAATAACAACAACAACAACAACAACAACAACAACAACAACAACAACAACAACAACAACAACAACAACAACAACAACAACAACAACAACAACAACAACAATAATAATAATAATAATAATAATAATAATAATAATAATGATAATGATAATAGTAGTGGTAGTAGTAATAATAGTAGTAGTAATAATAATAATAATAAAGAAAAAGAAGAAGAAGAAGATGATGAGAACTTGGAGATGGAAAATTAATGTAAGGATTAAACAATAATAATAACAAATGTCAAGGTTATGTAAGGATTAAACAATAATAATAACAAATGTCAAGGTTAGAGGTTCCACTAATGGTATATCAAACAAGTATAGTATAAACTCTTATTATTGAATTGGATTTTTTTTTGGTAAGTTGACGTATATATTAAAAGAAAACGATACAAAGATTATAAGGGG
>NW_011508942.1:0-597 GCF_000495115.2 Populus euphratica | reverse complement strand
TACATGGGTTAAAGATGCATGATGTTTTTAAATTATATGTATATACATTAAAAAAAAAGACAAAAATAATAATCCCAACCCAAGGAAGTTAACCTTAAAACATTAGAACAAAAATTTTGTTTTCTTCCAAGAAAAGCCCCATAATTATGTGTTGATATATTGAGCATAAAAGAAAGGTTTATTAATATATTGTTAAGAGGTAATGAGCAGATATATAAATTTAATGAGAGTTTGTTTATCTGGATAGATTAATGGAAGTTAAATGATGAATACCTTGCTTTGTGGAATTTGCAAATTATTTTTCTATTTTAACGCTTTGATTACTAGGGACTAGTAATAAGCTGGTTGGGGGGTGTGATTAGTACTTAAAAGTGCATTTTTATCAAGATTTTATATCATCATTTTGCACTTGAAGTATCAATAACTCCATAACTAAAATATGTTTTATAATAATGTATCTAATAATATAAGATACCTATAATTTGTGGTAAATGTCTATTTTTAATGCAGACCTATCACATAAATGAAAGGATTGATTGATGAATTTAAGAATTGAAATTGAAAGGACAAAGAGATGGCTAAACTCCGAAAAGAGAT
>NW_011509016.1:0-584 GCF_000495115.2 Populus euphratica | reverse complement strand
AGTAAAGTCCCATAACTATGTGTTGATATATTGAGCACAAAAGAAAGTTTATTAATATCTAGTTTAAAAGGTATTAAACAAATATATAAATTTAATGAAAGTTTGTTTATCTGGATAGAATAATGGAAGTTGAATGATGAATGCCTTGCTTTGTGGAATTTGCAAACTATTTTTCTATTTTAATGCTTTGATTACTAGGAACTAGTAATAAGCTAGTTAGGGAGTGTGATTAGTACTTAAAAGTGCATTTTTATCTAGGTTTTATATCATTATTTTGCACTTGAAGTATCAATAAATCCTTATCTAAAGCATATTTTATAATAACATGTCTGATAACATAAGGTACCTTTAATTTATGGTAAATGTTCATCCTAAATATAGGTCTATTAATAAATAAAAAGGATTGATTGATAAGTTGAAGTATTGAAATTGAAAGAACAAAGAGAGGGTCAAATTTAGAAAAGAGATGCTGGTGTAGTCCAAACTAGAATATTGTTCGATAATTGGGTTATATTTGGAGCAGTAGATCTCAAATTTAGGTTGCTTTATATGGATGGAAAGCTAAGACATAGGCTTAAAACTTT
>NW_011508800.1:0-632 GCF_000495115.2 Populus euphratica | reverse complement strand
TCATTGCATGAATTGTAGGTTCGATAAGTTAACCTGATTGGTTAGGTTTTTTTTTTCTTTTTTCCCAATTTTAACCTTTAATATTGGATCAATTTGGGAACTAGGTTTCATGATTTATTTTCTATTGAGTTATTCCAGTCTCATGATCTAGGTATAGTACTTAACAGGTTCACCCGAATTGATCTGAGTTATTTTTTATATTTTTTTAATTAAGATTTTTTAAAATTTTATCATTTAATATTAGGTTGCTTAATAATTGAGCTTCATAATATGTTATGATTTGTTTTTTAAATGGATATATTGGTCTCATGACCAAGGGTTGAGTTGGGGTATTTTAACCCCAGTTAAATCATGTCTTTTTTTAAAAAAAATGTTATTTTGGTCTCGTGTCATTCAACATTGATTTTTTTTATTGGGTTATTCTCATTTAATAACTCAGGTTGCAAGTTTGACAAGTTAATCTAGTTGACTTAATTTGTTTTTTTTTTTCTAATTGACTTTTTTTCCAATTTCATAATTTAATCTTGTGATTAATTAAGAATTATGCTTCATGATTTATTTTAATTTGATTTTTATGAAGTTATTTCGACCTCATAACCCACGAATAATACTTAAAGAGCTAATCCATATTG
>NW_011508801.1:471-632 GCF_000495115.2 Populus euphratica | reverse complement strand
ATAAAAAATATTTTTAATTAAGATTGATTTGAAAAAATAGATGTTTGGTTAAAACTATGATTGAAATTGAGATTAGAGAAAAAGTAATTTAATAGGTTTGGTTAAAAATATTTTTGAAATTAAGGTTATAAAATAATTTTAAAAAATATATATTAATATTG
>NW_011508801.1:0-319 GCF_000495115.2 Populus euphratica | reverse complement strand
ATAAAATTAGATAAAATATTATCAGGTATAAAATTGATATTATAGTGCGAGTGAATTTAATTCATTGTATACTAGTTTTTCAAGAAAAAAAATATTATTCACATCACAGTACAAATGAATTTAATTTACTTTAAACTAATTTTTTTTTAAAAAAAAATATTAATAAAATTAACATTTTTTTTTTTTAAAATGTGATCAATGCAAGAGAATTGCACTGTTAATGTGAACAGTGCAATCCACTCTTGAACAGTGCAATAGAATTGCACTGTTCGTTATTTTTCAAGTGTGCGCAAAGCAACAAAATACTGATTTTTCTTTT
>NW_011508774.1:0-638 GCF_000495115.2 Populus euphratica | reverse complement strand
CATCATTATTATTTGATTTGATCTTATTGGATTCATTAGGAGTCGCCACCTAGTATTTAATTGAAGGTTACTAGGAAACCTGGTTGTACTGATCTTGTTAGAGATTCGCGGGTAAGGGACCGATTGTGATTAGAGAAGGTATTAGCATCCTTAACGCACCCTACCTGAGATAAGTTGCTTCATAGACTTGATGTGTTAAAAAAGTTTTGAAAATTTTATCTTTTCATCAAATTTTAGAAATATAACTTCCATACAAGTTTGTACTTCTATAACTTCCATAGAAGTTTGTACTTCTACACCGTGATCCAATCAAAATATTAAATTCTTCTTTATTCTCTGCAATTTTATCATAAATAAATAAATAAATAAAACATTCATAAGACAAATACAAACACACACACATACACTTTGCCTATATGTTCCTTTTCTTTTCTTTTTCTTCTTTTTGTTTTTTTTTTATTTACAAAATACAAATAAAAAAAAATCAAACTAAACAAATATTACATTAAACAGTCTGAAAATTACAAAATAACCCTTCAAAATTCCATAACAGAGCTGGGAAGTCCTTCTGGGCGGTGTGAACAGTGACGACCTGTGAACAGTGCACATCAGCAGTGAGCCAGAACCTCTTCCTCTTT
>NW_011508803.1:0-632 GCF_000495115.2 Populus euphratica | reverse complement strand
CTTTAAATTTTAGGTGATATGGGAGTAGGAACTATGAATATAATCCAACATATATTTTTTTTTGTTTTATCATAGCATATGTCCATTAGTAGTTCATAATTAAAATTACCAATTTAATTATTTTTATATAAAAAAATATATAATTGATTGCATTATTAATAGAGCTATAATTAGTTATGTGGAATTTTTATTCAGACGAAGACTTGTTGGTTGCTTCTCCCATATGCATCCTGAACAAGGACTTATAAACGACAATGATCCCACTCATTGTTTTTAGCTAGTGGAGTTGGGTTGCCAGAATTATATGATGTGATAGTTTGATTGATAGACAAAGATAATTATAATTATAATTAGATGATCCATCATTTTTTTTATTATATAAATTAGTGTGATAAATAAAAAGATGTATTAATATATGACGTAGTTCAGCGGTGTAACCAAATTATTAAACTCACTTGATGGATTAATTCCGGACCTGGTTGCTGGACCATTATAAATTTGTTAAAAGACTGACTAGAATGATAATTCAGTAAAACTTAATCATTTTGGTACGTCAATCCATGACTAAGACGATTCGGGTGGATTTAGATGAGACTTTTTTGTTTTAAATATGGTTTTTATATTGTATTTAT
>NW_011508794.1:0-633 GCF_000495115.2 Populus euphratica | reverse complement strand
AAGCGTAATGCAAGTAAATGATCTGACGAGAATAGATCTGATAACATTAAAAAATTTATTTTTTAAATATTAAAAGAAGAACTTGGAACCATAGTTATAGAGACCTAATCTATGTTTAACTTAGCACAAGGTTTGGATTGCTGGGTAGATTAACTCATTTATTGATAGTCAATTCAAATTATGATTGGATAAAAAAATCTAAAACATCATTTAGAGGGTTTTTTTTAATGAAAATGATATCTATTAAATAAAAATAAAATTAATTCAAGATAAATCTAGGTCAGTGAATGAGTCGGTAGATTACCAAACTATTCTTAGAAACTTGGTTGGATAGATTCTTATCCTTTTTTCTTACTGCTTATCCACTCTTTCGGGGTAGCAGGAAATGAATATTCCTCGGTACAATCGGGTCAACCCGTTTAATTTACTTTAAAATCCATTATGAGAAGAGTGGGAGCACGCTCCATGATCGAGATTGGGATAGCTAGGGAAAGCGAAAGGCTTGCAGGCACAGAAAACAGCGAGGGATAGAGTGACGGTGACATGTCCTAAAAACGAAAAATAAAAAGATCATCTGGTCGCACGCTTTCTGGTTACTGTTTCATTTCGGTTTTCACCCTTTTCACCTCGCCT
>NW_011508793.1:0-633 GCF_000495115.2 Populus euphratica | reverse complement strand
TTGATTTTTTTTAATTTTAAATGTATATTAATTATTTTATTGTGTTTTTAAAATGAGAAATTTTTTTTATACCTCTGAGCTAGATAATAATAACTAAATGACCACGTGTAAAGATTACCTAGCATCTAATTTAAAGATTTTTTGTGGAAAAAGCACAATTGTCATCGCATCATTACAATGAATAGTAATCTTAAATTTGGGTGAATAATGTTTTTTTTTTAAGGAGTTTTAGCTTCTTTTAAACACTAATGAAACAAGGATTTATTGTATAATTTGTTAATTACTTAGTGGGTGTTTGTTTATGTCTTATAATCTATTATTTAAAGTGTTTTTAAAATTATTTTTCATCTAAAAAACATCAAATGATATTTTTTTGTGTGTTTTTGAATGGTTTGATGTGTTGATATAAAAATAAAAATATAAAATTTTAATATATTTTTAATTAAAATACATGATGTATTACAAATACTAAATACACACTTTAAAGACTAACCTTCCAAGCCTATTTACATGGGTTTTTTTTTTTAATCTTTCTTTCTTTTTTTGTTTCTTTTTTTTATAAAAAATATTGGAAGGGGAGTGTTAGAGTAAAAAAATAATAATATAAGGATTAGTTGGGATGGTAATAAAAAA
>NW_011508798.1:0-633 GCF_000495115.2 Populus euphratica | reverse complement strand
CCTAAAACACCTCCCAAAAAACAAAACTCAACCCGAGTTTAAATCTATTTTTTCACGAACTTTTAAGGTATAAAAACACTTAATATGAACTCCCGCATTAAATAGAACAATTTGACATAAAAATCTTTTATTTTGGTAATCTAAATCAATGCTAACAATAAATTTTTCTCTCTACCACTGGAATTCACGCGACCCCCTCTCTACTCTCTTAATCAACCCCCTCTCTACTCTCTTAATAAGGGAAAAAATAACAAAAAAAATAACAAACATAAACCTACCAAAATGTAATTGAAACAATTTAGAGGGATAGTAATTGTATAATTTGCGTGATTATTTAAGTTGGAGGACCGAAATGAATATTTTAAAACTTATGGTATATCACTTATGTTTGTCACCTTTTTCATTTTGGTCCCCATCTTTGAATCCCACTATTCATAAGAATTTAAAATCAAGTACTCTTTAAATAGAACTTCATCGCCTAAAAATAAAGTTTGAGAACCAAACCAAACAAACAAAATCCCACACATTTTAGTATACAAGTAATTTTTTATTACAATTTCTAAATATTTTATCATCTAAAAAAATATTAAATTAATATTTTTTATATTATTTTTTAAAATATTTTCAATTAAA
>NW_011508799.1:0-633 GCF_000495115.2 Populus euphratica | reverse complement strand
TTACACCTACATCATTGTGCATTTTATTATAATCGTCAAATAAAGGTCGCTGCAAGGATCTCCTGTCTTAAATTTTGAGGAATCTCCAAAGAGTACGGAAACAAAGGCGTGTTACTGGTTGGTCAAACCTCAGGAAGATGCATGGCCTTGTAAAGTACCAACAATTTTAGAAAATAATTGACATTACTAACAATGTATAATATATTATATATATAATGTTAACTATGTGTCGTGTCTCTCTTTTTTTAATTAATAAAAGTGTTCAACTAGCTTATATATATTTTGATTACTCTCATAAATTTTAAATTTAATAATTATATAAATTTTAAATGGTTATAAAAAAATTCAAATTCATAATTATTAAAAAAAATTAAAATCTAATCAGTTAAATTATTTTAATTTATATATCATTCTTGTTAGAATTGGAGGCAAAAAATTAAAGATACATTACTAGTTAATTATATCTCACATCAACAAATCACTAAATTCATATAAACTTGAAATTTTAGTACAATCAGGTGAGTTGATTTCATTTAGTTTGATTATATAATTAAAAATTTCAATATCAAACATTTTAATTGAATAAAATTTGTTTGTGCATATTAACATATTAATTTTCTTAGTTTCAACGAG
>NW_011500763.1:89643-91710 GCF_000495115.2 Populus euphratica | reverse complement strand
AGGCGAGTATAAGGTCGAACATATCAGCTTCTTATTCCACATAAATTTGGCTCCTTTTGGACTTGAATTAGATGAATTAGAGGTTGTCATTCATGCTCTTTAGATGTCCCAAGCTCTTACATCTTGCTCCATATGTTTTGAATAAGCACATTTAATATTTCTTTAAGCTTTTTTGACCTAGCTCTTGTAATTAGCCTAATTGACACCTCCAATGGATCTTTGACATGATTACGCTTGGTGTTGAGTTGATGCTCATTATTTGCTACCGTTTAGAAATTAAGAAAGTTGGCCAAATCTTATTCCTAAAAAGGGGAAGCATTGTTTAATGCTTTCCTAACCTGGAAAGGAAAGTCATTAAATCAATAGTGAAGGAGAAAGTTTGTTTTCTTATTTGTCCAAGTTAAACAAGGAAAATTACCTAAAAGAGGGTGGCAACATAAATTTTTTAAATCAGATTTCTCCTAGTTTATTTGGGACTTAATTTGATTCTAGCGTATTAAGGATAGTAATTTTTGGATTTTTATTATTTTCTTCTTAGTCTTTGGGTTGTTATTACTCATTTGGGTCAATTGTAAGTGGACATTATATGAGTACACCTAAGGGGGGTTCGTTTGGGTTTATTTTAGTTTGAAGTTGGTATACATAAGGGCAAAACCATACACGTAAGGTTATGCAATTTTTAGATTAATAAACTTCTTTTGCCACACTTTATGTGTGTTGGTGGGATATTCTCCCTTTCTTGATTCTTTAAAGAACTAAAAAAGATTTATCGAAGAATAACTTGCTTCATGACATCATTGACATGATCAAAAAGTTGATATCTTCTCTCAAGTTTAGGAGTGTCGAAATAATAAATAATCCAGCAAAACTAAGGTCGAATCATAGGAAGGTTAACTGTATAAACTATAAATAAAAAAATAGATAATAACAGAAAAGGAGTTGAAGAGAGCTTCGAGATGTGATATTGATATAGGGATTTAAACAAATATAAAACAATTGTCAAGATTAGAGGATCCACTAATAATATTTCAAATAAGTGTAATATAAATTCTTTTTATTATTTAATTGGAAACCATACACAAAGGAGGTTTCAATTGGATTATAATTTATTAACATGATTATATTGATTATCTTATTTGAGTAATGTCAATATCTATAAATTTTATCAGGTATTCATAGTGGTAACTTATGTTAACAACAAAGCAAGGTATTAAGAGTGAGTAAGATAATAAATACAAAACATGTTAATATCAAACATTAAAGTCCATATTGAGTTTATACTATATTTATTCTTACACCATTAATGTAACCTTTTCACCTTGATATAATAAACTTAATTGAACATTATGAATAAGAAAAATATAGACAAATTAGATAAAAACATATTTATATAAGTATAGTAAAGCAAATGAAAAGCATAAACAAGAGATTAAGGAAAATATAACTTGGAATAAAACTTGAACATTATAAAATACAAAGAAAGAGAGCAAGAGCAAGGTCTTGATATGAAAACCAAGATGCTTAAATGCATGACAAATGTCTCCTTTTATAGGCTAAAATTTGGAATTATTGATTTGATGATTATTATTGAGTAGGTAGCCACCTCTTGACTGGGTAACAATCTTTATCTTCTTATCTACAGAAAACATCATTGCTAACATCAAAATTTGAACAAATAGTCTGTATGAAAGTTCTGGAAAATTATCTTAGCTTTCCAACCAAGAAGAATAAGGTCATTTGAACGTCTAGAACTCGAGATATGAGCTAAATATTGAACAATGTCTAGGCTACAGGACAGATTAAAATTTCCTTTTTGATGCTAAGATTTGAACTTTCAAATTGCAGAATTGAGTCTTGGACTCCATATGAATGTTTTAGGCATATATCTTAGCTTTCCAGCAATATAAATTCACACAACCAAAAGACTGATGTCTTCTTCCAAGTGCAGAAGTGTTGAAGTAATAAATAACTCGGAAAGATCGGGGTCAAACCATAAAGATGTTAATTGCATAAATTATAAACAACAATAATAAACAATAATAATAGTAGCAATAATAATACTAATAA
>NW_011500763.1:87166-89508 GCF_000495115.2 Populus euphratica | reverse complement strand
TAAGGATACTATAAACTCTTTTTATTACTTAACTAGAAACCACACACAAAAGAGGTTCCAATCGGATTATAAATGGTTAATATGATTACATTAATTATCTTATTCAAATAATGCTCATATTAACCATTAATGATTATAACATATGTTAACAACAAATCAAGTTCCTTTCACAGCACAAGTGTCAGTTATACTATACGGTTGGGCTATGAAAGTGTCAAGTATTTGTTATACTGAGTGTTATACAATATAAATCTAGATTAACCATTTAACAAGCAAAGTATTAAGAGCGAACAAGATAACAAATACAAAACATATTGGTATCAAATATTAGAGTCCATTTTAAGTTTACACTACTTATTCTTACACCATTAGTGTAACCTTTTCACCTTGACATAATAAACTTAGTTAAACATAATGAAAGAGAGAAACATAAATAAACAAGATAAGAACATAAATAAGATAAAAGTTAACTAAGTAAAGAAAAGAAATGAAAGACATAAACAAGATATTAATGAAAGCAAAACTTAAGCATTACAAAAATACATAGAGAGAAAGAAAGAGCATGATCTTGATATGAAAACCAAGATGCTTAAATGCATGGCAAATACCTCCTTTTATAAGCGAAAATTGGAAACTATTGATTTGTTGACTAATTGTTGAGTGGGTGGCTAACTTTTAACTTGGTGACAATCCTTATCTTCTTGTTTGAATAAAATGTCATTGCTAACGTCAAAATTCAAACAAACCTAATTCTTGAAAGTTATAGAAAATTGTCTCAACTTTCCAAGTCATTTGGACTTTTAGGACTGAAGATATGGACTCAACACTAAACAGTGTCTAGGTAGCAGCACAAATTCAAACTTCTCTGTTTTTGCTAAGCTTTGGACTTCCAAACAACAGAATTCTCCTAAATTTTTAGGCCTATATCTTAGCTTTCCATCCATATAAGGCAGACCTAAATCCAAGATCTACAGCTCTAGATATGATCTAATAACTAAACAGTGTTTCAGTTTAGGTTGAACCAGTATCTCTTTTCTAAGTTTAACCCTCTCTTTGTCCTTTTAATTTCAGTACCTAAACTCATCAATCAATCCTTTTATTTATGTGATAGGCTTGTATTTAAGATGAATATTTGTCATACATTAAAGGTATCTTATAATATTAGACTTGTTATTATAAAACATGCTTTAGTTAAGCAGTTATTGATACTTCAAGTGCAAAATGATGATATAAAACCTTGATAAAAATGCACTTTTAAGTATTAATCATAAACCAAACTGAAATCCAAGATCTACAGCTCCAAATATGACCTCGTGATTTAATAGTGTTCTAGTTTGAATTGAATCAACATCTCTTTTCTAAGCTTAGCATTTTCTTTGTCCTTTCACTTTCATTAGTTAATCATATCAATCAATCCTTTGAATTGTGAGATATGCCTGCATTTAAAATAAATATTTATCATAAATTAAAACTATCTTATATTATCAGACTTGTTATTATATGCATTTAAAATGAATATTTATAATAAATTAAAGCTATCTTATATTATCAGACTTGTTATTATAAAACATGCTTTAATTATGAAATTTAATAATAATTTAAGTGCAATATAATGATATAAAGGCTTAATAAGAATGCACTTTTTAGTATTAATTACACCCCTCAACTAGCTTATTACTAGTCTTTAGTAATTAAAGTGTTTAAAGAAAAACAATAATTTACAAGTTCCACAAAATAAGGCATTCATCATTCAACTTTCATTAATCTATCCAAATAAACAAACTCTCATTAAATTTATATATCTGCTTCATACTTTTGAAAGAAGATATTTTTAAACCTTATTTTATGTACTCAATGTATGAAAACATAGATAAGGCTTTTATTATAAGAAAATAATATTTTGTTCTAATATTTTTCTAAGGTTAACTTCAGAGGAATAGGAATATTATATTTTTTTTAATATATATACATATAATTTAAAACATAATGCATGTTTAACTTATGTAACGAGCTTTTGGCTATTGACTACTAGACTAGTCGATCTTAGGGTATTAGGTGTTGAGACACCCCTACGTGCTTAGTAACTCAAGTTGCATATATTGATACTTAGATAATGTAATGTTTGATTCCCTTAAGTTTTTCTTCTCAACCCATATAACAAGCACTATGCCAATAGCTTCAAAGTTAGTTAACTTTAGGGTATTAAGTGTTAAAACACGCATTCGAGCTTAATTGCTTAGGTTAGGGAGGTTACAAAACCAAACTTATCTACTTTTATTATCATCAATATTTTTTTTATATAAATTATATACTATCTGTTTTTCTTAGTTGTTACCTTTAAA
>NW_011500763.1:83721-87078 GCF_000495115.2 Populus euphratica | reverse complement strand
GAATACATGTTAAATGAGTATATGAGCAGAATTAAGTAAGAATAATGCGAGAGTTTGTAAACTTGAATATTTCAAGAAGTATTTTGATAGACCTTGTTAAGAATATTTACTAAGATGTGTCTCAATAGTAACTTTAACAAAAGAACTCCTTCACTCTGTCATCCTAGTGACAACAATTTTGCAAATGGTTTATGAAATATAAAACATGATTAGTTAATTTTTTTAATATCAACAAATACCCTTTCCCCCTAACAAAAACGAGATATTGTCCTCAATGTCCTAAGGTAGAAAGATAGAATATAAAAGACATCACCTGAAACACACTTAACCAAATGTAAAAAAATAACAAAAAAATAATAATATGCTATTAATAAAATTAAAAGACACAAGGTTTCACAAACAAAGGCTCAAATCCAATCTAAGTTTTTTATGGCTTTCTACATAGTTGACCAATTTATACAACTCATGGAGGGATCAATTACAAGAATGAAATATTGTAGTTGGTCAATCAATTGTTCAACAGTAGCAGCTGAGATTATGACTTTTCATGCCAAAGATTTTAGAAATTTCTGTTTCATAGTTTGATAAAAGAGAATAATTTATCATAAAAACTATTAACATTTAACAAATTTATAGATTTATTATGATTGTGGAGTTAGGCCCAAGAGGAAATATGAAAACTTCCAATGTGTCTAAACCACCTAGTAAGGCAATAAAGGCATCAACATAGTTAAACATTACATTCATTCAATTAAACACTATAAAGACATGTAGTTCCTCTCAAAATGTTTTTTCAATGATGTCTCTTTTTACTAAAACTTTGAGAATGACCCCTAAAACTTGATTGCCTTCTAAAAATACAGCTATTGACACATCTCCCATTAACCTAAGGTTGCCTCCCTCATACACAAAATAAATCTTTCTCTCAGTTAGTTCTTGACCAAGATGATTTGCTGATTCTAAAAACTCCTTCTTTCCAGGACTGGATCCCTCGAAAACATAAATATTTCTTATTTGATGACTTGAGAAACCTGTCATTGCTATACACTTTTATATCTATTGAATGCGTGTATTAAGTAGAAATGAAGGAAAGGAAGGAAGATTTTATAGATAAAAAAATTGAAAATGTAAACATACCACCTATTTATAGGCGAGTAGGAGTCTCTCTCTCTGTTTTTTTTTTTTTGAAAATATGTGTATAAACAAGTAGTTGTGATCATGACTCATATTTTCCCTTTGTTTTATATCCAAGAATGGTTTAAACGCCCTTTATAGGTCAGGGATAGGCTTCCCATCCAGTTTTCTTAAAAACTGGCAAATAGGGTCTTTTTAGTCCAATTTCTAAGACTGTGTCGAGCATATTCTTTATGGAATTGTGGCCATTAATCATTAATTATATGATGGACATCTCCACTATGGTGCATCTCAAAAGTCAATAAAAGATTATCTAAAGACCCCTTACTCATTTCATTCTTAATGAATTATATTTTATCTTCACAGTTTACAGATATCATTCCTAAATAACGATATTTTGCATTACAAACGCATCTTGGCACATTTATGATAGACTCTCAGTTGTTTTGCATGATGTTTCTTTACAAAAATGCTTTTACCTATTATAGGCATGTATTAAATTAAAGAATTGGAAGACTCACATGATAATCGGACCTTTGCTTTCAATTAGCCAGCGAATATCTTCAAGAATTCCATGGTTCATTAAAATCTCAATCTTTCACATCTAGTACGGTAAATTTTTGTAATCATATTTTAAGGTAGAACGGAAAAGTACTTTTTCAATTTTTCAAGAAAGTGTCCATTTTCAAATGAGAATTAGAGAAGAGATGCAAAGATGGGAGAAAGAGCAAAGAATTGAACAAATATATACACAGATATCAATTGTCATGGAAAACTAAAAAAACCGATTTAAGAGTCATAGAGTACCATTATTCATCATTTGACCAAAGTGAGAGAGATTAGCAAAACAAAAGTCACACAAAAAAAAACACAAAAAACAATATGAGAAAAAAAAATCAATCTTTATATATAGGATCACCCAATTCAATAAAGTCATTTTCAACTAAAAAATTGTTAAAGTAAACTTTTAAACAATGTCCATTTACCTTAAAAATATTATCATTCTTTGGATTCTCGATATCACAGGCTCCATATAGATACAAATATTTCACAATAAAGGGATTGCTCTATCTTGATCTAAAAGACGACAATTTACTCAAGTTTGTAGAATGCATGTGATTTCTTGAACATAGTAGGTCAATAAAGTCAACTTTGTAAGATTTTTGCAGTTGTTTTTCTTGATGAGAAAAAACCCCCACATACCTCAAAATGATAAAATTTAATGACACTACTTACCTAATTGTTAGGAATGCATCTTCAAAATATTTGAATAAATAAAGGTCATCCTAATAAAAGTTATTCACTTTGTTCAAAAACTTTCTTTTGTCCAGGGTACTCCAATGAGCTGGCAAATATCCTAAAACAAGAAAATTAATAATATTAGCAAACCAAGGCATTATAGAGATAAAAAGTAAAGATTTATCAGGAAAGTAGTCATCAATTAGTGTGATGTCAGATCTCGAAATTGTTGTTAATCTTGACAAATGATCGGCGATAATATTTTTGATGCCTTTCTTATTTTTTATTGTGATATCAAATTCTTAAAGTAACAAAATCCATCGTACCAATTTAGCCTTAGAATTTGTTTTTGAAAGAAGATATTTCAAAGCTGCATGATCTCTAAGAATGATAATAGGTAAGCCAACAAGATAAGATCTGAACTTGTCACATGCAAATACTACTATAAGTAATTCCTTTTTAGTGGTAAGCTTATTGAAAAACCTACTCTTAAACCTTGTGAGAAAGATGATGAGTCAATCTCTAAGAGTAATAAAAGGGTTGAATCTGAATATTGCAAAGAAAAGACCGATTCCCCACCAACACTTCTATTTCTACATGATATGACCAAACAAAAAAAAGTCAATCACAACTCTAAAATGTTTGAAACTTTCAAACAGGTAAGGATCAATATACCTTTGCTCAATACTATTAAACATGTACCTTCATATGCTAAATTTTTGAAAGATTTGTGCACTGTGAAGAGAAAACTGAAAATGAAAAAGAAAGCCTTTTTGGTTGAATAAGTGTCATTTGATTGATACTTAAAAGTGTATTTTTATCAAGGTTTTATATCATTATTTTGCAGTTGAAGTATCAATAACTCAACTAAAGCATGTTTTATAATAATATATCTAATAATATAAGATACCTTTAATTTATGGTAAATGTTTATTTTAAATGCAGGCCTATCACATAAATGAAAGGATTGATTGATGAATTTAA
>NW_011500763.1:17660-77785 GCF_000495115.2 Populus euphratica | reverse complement strand
ACTACTACTACCACTACTACTACCACTACTACTACCACTACTACTACCACTACTACTACCACTACTACTACCACTACTACTACCACTACTACTACCACTACTACTACCACTACTACTACCACTACCACTACCACTACTACTACCACTACTACTACTACTACCACTACGACTACTACTACCACCACTACTACCACCACCACTACTACCACCACCACCACCACCACCACTACCTACTACTACTAATACTATCAATCTTTTCGTCATGTCATCATTCTTCAGAACAATAATGCTTTGACATATAAAGACCCTAGTTTTCCTATAATTTCTTGCTTTATTAAAGAACCTAAAATTGAAAGAGTTTTACTTGATCTTGGAGTTAGTGTGAATTTACTTCCATATTTAATTTTTTAGAGTCTCAATCTAGGTAAGTTAAAACTGACTTCTGTAACTCTTTTACTAATATGCATCATGGGAATGATAATCCATCTCGTATAGCTAAATTTAATATGCAAAAGGATTCAAATGGTCCAATGACAGGAACAACAGCAAAGCAACTACAAAGGGCCTTGACTAGTCAAATTAGAATGATTGAAGCCGAGTCAAAGTTAAAATTTAACAATCATTTTAAAATTGATTCAAGGGTGTTTATTTGCCTATAATTAGAAATTAGAGATGGGAAGAACCCTTAATTGTTCTTCTAATGCTGGGCTACTTGAATTTGGATTGATAATGCAAATAAGTTAAATAATTGATGCTATTTATGGTTAGAACAGTGGATGAATTTGAACTCGAATTTGAAGTCATCCATTGCATGTGAAAGCAAGACTAATCTAAGGTGGATTTCAAGTTCAGAACGTGATCTTTCTAGATTTTCCAACCATGATTGCATTGGACTTTTATGCAAGAATTTATAGCCATTTTAAATTTGGTCTATTTATGTTTCAATTAAAGTCAGAAAATGTGTGCTAGCTTAATTTGTCTAGTTACTTTGTCAAAGTCTAATTTTTGGGCTTAACTTTTGTTATGTTGAATTTTCCTAACTATGGAGGTATGTTTCAATTATAAATATGGTATCAGAATATTTAATAAAGGATTTTTGGCCAAGATTTGAAACTTAATTCAGAGAATTAAGAATTGTTCTTCCAAATTGATTTTGTGAAGAATCCTACCTGACTTATCACTCTTCAATCTCAAAGAGTGTGGTGTCGAAATCCTAAATTGATCTTTATGGTGTCCAAATCGACTTATCAAAGTATCATTCTAGTCTATCTCCATCTTTTTTACCTTAAAGTTACTACAATCCAGCCTAAACACCAAAAGAAAGACAACCAACCAGACCCATCCTTCATCCATTTTCGTTAGATTCATTATTGCTGATTTTTGAATCATTTACAACACATCATTTGGTATAGAGCATCAGTTGCGATCTAAGGCAGGATGCAAAAACAGAAGAAACGCTTGCTAGAATTGAGATTGATAAACTTAATTATAGTTGGAGATAAAGAAGAATTGCCAAAAGGGTTAAGTTTGGAATAGGCACAGGTTATGGGCTTACAACGATCTCATGCTGAGATTCGGAATGAAATGACTAGAATTCGTGAACAGTTGAATACCCTTATGCAAATGATGCAAAGAAATAATTTGCATCCCTAGTAAAGGAGGGTGCTATGAAATGATATTATAGAAGTTGATGGAGATCCAAATAAGGATGATGAGGCAAACAAGAGGGGCAGACCAAGAAGGCAAAATAGTAATCCTCCTAGTGGTCTCAAACTTAAGATTCCACCATTTTAAGGAAGTAATTCACCCAAGGAATACTTGGAATGGATTCAGAAGGTTGAAAAGGAGTTTAAATGGTATGAATATTTTGAAGAAAGGAAGTACAAGGTGGCAACACTTGTGTTTACATATTATGCTCTTTTATGGTGGGAAAACTTAAAGATTCAGAAGAGAAGGGATGAATAAGAGGAGATTACAACATGGGCAACTATGAAAAGAGTGATGAAGAAGAGATTTGTTTCTGATTACTGTAAACAAGAGCTATACATCAGACTTTAGACTTTGCGTGGAAGAGTATATGAAAGAGTTTGAGTTGCTACTAATTCAATGTGAATTATTGGAACCCCAAGAGCAAACAATAGCTAGATTTCTTGAAGGGTTGAGGAAGGATATAGCTAATGTTATTGAATTACAACCGTACATCTTTCTTGAGGATGTTATAAAGCTTGCAACTCGAGTAGAGAGGTAGTAGAAATGAGGAGGTGTCCGAACTGGTGTAACTACGTCAAGCACAACAAGAGCTGTATCTACGCCTACACGAATATAGAGCACACCTAAACAAGATGAAAAGGTGGAGTTTAACAAGGGGAATACCAGTTCTGATTCTTTAAAGGGAAAGGAGAAGGTGACAGAACCTCAACATCCTAGGATGTCTCAGGACATCAAGTGCTTCAAGTGCTTAGGATATAGGCACATTGCTTCAGAATGTCCAAATAAAAGGGTGATGACTTTGCATGGGGATTATAGAGAGCTGATCTGTGGAGATAAGGTTGAAACTAAAGATGAAGATGAGGTACAAGTGGTTCAACATAAAGAGGATTTTGAACTAGTGAAGCGAGATTTGTTAGTTGTGCAACAAGTTCTAAATGCACAAATTGACGTTAGTGATGAGCAACGTGAGAACATCTTTCATACTCAATGTCAAATTCGAGATTAGGTGTGTGGGATGATCATTGATAATGGAAGTTGCATTAATATTGAGTCAATTACCTTGGTGGAGAAATTGGGTTTAACTACCATTCCACATCTTAGACCATATCATTTACGATGGCTAAATGAGAATGGGGAGATTCGGGTGACAAAGCAAGTTCGTGTACTTTTTTTCTTTTACAACCTATCATGATGAGGTTTTGTGTGACATTGCGCCCATGTCAGCTAGCCATTTGTTGCTGGGTCATCCATGACAATTTGATAAGGATGTGACCTATAATGGATGAAAGAACACTTATTCTTTTATGTTGAATGGAAAGAAGGTGAACTTGTTACCATTGAGCTATCAACAGGTTAGAGAGGATCAGCTACGAAGCCAACAAAAAGAGATGAAATCACATAAGGGGCTATTGTTAACCAAAAAAGGAGACATTAAACAAGCATTAGCTTCGGCGGGGGCTGTTTTCATGATCTGGGCAAAGAAATTACTACAAGTAGAAGGATCGAACTTACCAAAATAAATTAAGAAATTACTTGAAGAATTTAAAGAAGTGTTTCTATAAGAATTACCTAAAGGGTTACCACCTATTCATGGAATTAAGCATCAAATTGATTTGGTGCTGGGCGCATCACTTCCTAATGGACCAGCATATAGATGTAATCCAGAGGAAGCAAAAGAGATTCAAAGGAAGGTTAGTGAGCTCTTAGAGAAGGGCTATGTGCGAGAATCACTTAGTCCATGTTCCGTACCTACTTTGCTTGTATCGAAGAAAAATGGTATCATGAAGATGTGTATGGATAGCCACGCTATCAACAAAATAACAATTAAGTATCGATTTCTTATACCCAGACTTGATGATTTGCTTGATGAGTTGCATGGTGCTGCATTGTTTTCTAAAGTTGATATGATGAGTGGTTATCACCAAATTAGAATGAAAGAGGGAGATGAGTGGAAAACAACCTTTAAAACTAAACAAGGTTTATATGAATGGATGGTAATGTTGTTTAGGTTATTTAATTCACTTAGTACATTTATGAGGCTTATGAATCATATTTTGAGGAAGTATATTGGGTTATTTGTTGTAGTATATTTTGATGATATCCTAGTGTATAGCAAGACCTTTGATGATCATGTAAAGCATCTTAGAGTTGTGTTTGAAACTTTGTGAGATTCTAAGTTATATGGGAAACTCACAAAGTGTTACTTCTGTAAAGAAACTGTCATATTTCTTAGATATATTATCTTTAGTAGGGAAGTTAAGGTTGATGAGGAGAAAATTGAGGCAATTCGGGAGTGGCCAAAACCTGCTAGTATCGCTGATGTGAGGAGTTTCCATAGTTTAGCTTCTTTCTACAAACAATTTGTGAGAGACTTCAGCTCTATTGTTGCCCCTATGACAGAATGCTTAAAAGGGAATGAGTTTAGATGGAGTGAAGATGCGCAGAAAGCTTTTGAGCTAATTAAGGAAAAGTTGTATACTGCTCCAGTTTTAGCACTTCTAGACTTTGCTAAAACATTCAAAATAGAGTGTGATGCTTTCAGAGTTGGAATTAGGGCTGTTTTGATGTAAGAAAAGAGGTTGATTACATTCTTCAATGAAAAGTTAAATGGAGCACATTTGAACTATTCTATTTACGATAAGGAGTTCTATGCTTTCATTCGGGCCATGGAGATATGTCAGCACTACTTGTTGCCTAAAGAATTTGTTATACATACTAATCATGAATCCTTGAATTATCTTAAGGGACAAAGCAAGCTGAATTGGAGACATACTAAATGGGTGGAATTTATGGAGTCATTTCCTTATGTCATAAAGTATAAGAAAGGGCAAGTTAATGTGGTTGCTAATGCTCTTTCTAGGAGGTATTAACTGATCTCTATATTGAATGCAAAGCTAATGGGTTTTGAACAAGTGAAAGATCAATATCTAATGATTCCTACTTTGCTACTGTGGTTGCCGAATGTGCAAAGGGAGCTTGTGATGGGTTCTTTATACATGAAGGTTACTTGTTCAAAATGGGCAGAATGTGTATTCCTTCAGGTTCATTACGGGAGTTGCTTATGTAAGAGGCTCATGGTGGTGGTCTTAGTGGTCTTTTTGGGGAGAAAAAGACTTATGAGTTGCTAAAAGAACTTTTTTTTTTAGTTAGCATGGACTTTGTACTTGGCTTACCAAGAACACAGCGTGGAAAGGATTCAATAATGGTTGTGGTTGATCAATTCTCTAAAATGTCCCATTTCATTCCTTGCAACAAAACTGACGATGTCGTATATGTAGCTGATTTGTTCTTTTAAGAGATTGTTCTTTTGCATAGAGTTCCTAAAAGCATTGTCTCTGATCGTGATACAAAGTTCTTAAACCACTTTTGGAAGACTCTTTGGAGGAAGCTTAGAACAAAGTTACTTTTCAATACGGCATGTCATCCACAAACTGATGGACAAACTGAGGTAGTAAATCAAACTTTATCTTCTTTGTTACGAGTTGTTATACATAAGAATTTGAAGACTTGGGATACTTGTTTGCCTATTGTGGAGTTTGCATATAATCATAGTGTGCATACGGCTACAAAATTTTCACCATTTGAGGTTATGTATGACTTTAACCCTTGTGTTCTTATTGATCTTATTCATATTCCAATTGATAAGAGGACATCTATGGATGGAATTAGAAAGGCAGAATTGATGAAGAAACTATATAAGCTGGTTCGATTACATATTAAGGAGAAAACAAGAAAGTATGTTAAACAAGCTAACAAGAGGCGGAAAATGGTTAGGTTTGAACTTGGAGATCTTGTTTGGATTCATATTAGTAAGAGCAGATTTCCAAGCAAACGTAAGTCCAAGTTGATGCCAAGAGTTGATGGTCCATTTCGAATTATAGAGAAGGTGAATGAGAATGTGTGTAAGGTAGATCTTTCTAGTGATTACAATGTATCTGCTACTTTTAATGTGAAAAACTTGACTCCATACTAGATGATGATGACGATTCTGATTTGAGGACAAATCATTATCAACTCGGGGCTAATGATGAGCATTATAGGAATGATAATCCATCTCGTAAAGCTAAATCTAATTTGTAAGAGGATACATATGGTCCAATAATAAGAGCAAGAGTGAAACAACTACAAAGGGCATTGACGAGTCAAATTAGAATGATTGAAGCTACGTCAGAGTTAAAAATTAGCAATCAATTTGAAATTGGTTCAGGGGAGTTTATTTGCCTATAATTGGAACTTGGAGATGGGAAGAACCCTTAATGGTTGTTTTGATGTTAGGCTACTTGAATTTGAATTGATAATGCAAATAAATTAAGGAATTGATGCTATTTATGGTTAGAATAGTAGATGAATTTGAACTCGAATTTGAAGTCATCCACTGCAGGTGAAAACAAGATTAATGTAAGGTGGATTTCAAGTTCAGAACGTAATCTTTCCAGATTGTCCAATAATGATTGCATTGGACTTTTATGCAAGAAGTTATAGCCATTTTAAATTTTGTCTGTTTATGTTTCAATTAAAGTCAGAAAATATATGCTAGTTTAATTTGTCTATTTACTTTGTCAAAGTCTAATTTTTTGGCTTGACTTCTGTCATGTTGAATTTTCCTAACTATGAATGGATGTTCCAATTATAAATATGGTATCAAAGTATGTAATAAAGGACTTTTGGCTAAGATTTGAAACTTAATTCAGAGAATTAAGAGTTTTCTTCCAAATTGATTTTGTGAAGAATCCTACATGACTTGTCACTCTTTGATCTCAAAGAATATGGCATCGAAATCCTAGATTGATCTTTGTGGCATCCAGATTGACTTATCAAAAAGTATCATTCTAGTCTATCATCCATCTTATTTACCTTACTGCTTCGTTGTTGTTAGAATTTGGGCTTGAAAATGACTTTTTTTAAATCTTGAGCTTTCATGAAAGTTGTAGGCCTATATCTTACCTTTCCATCCATATAAAGTAGATAAAAATTCGAGATCTACAGCTCTAGATATGACCCAATTATAGAACAGTGTTCTGGTTTGGACTATATCAGCATCTCTTTTCTAAGTTTGGCTATCTCTTTGTCCTTTCAATTTCAGTTCTTAAACTCATCAATCAATCCTTTCATTTATGTGATAAGCGTGCATTTAAAATGAACATTTACCATAAATTAAAGGCATCTTATATTATTATATATGTTTTTGTAAAGTATGCTTTAGTTAAGGAGTTATTGATACTTCAAGTGCAAAATGATGATATAAAACCTTGATAAAAATGCACTTTTAAGTATGATCACCCCCCTACCAGTTTATTACTAGTCCATAGTAATCAAAGCATTAAAATAGAAAAATAATTTGCAAATTCCACAAAGCAAGTATTAATCATTCAAATTTCATTAATCTATCTGGATAAACAAACTCATTAAAATTATATATCTACTCACTACCTCTTAAACAAGATATTAATAAACATTTCTTTTTTATTCAATATATTAACACATAGTTATAGGGCTTTACTTGGAAGAAAACAAAATTTTTATTTTAATGTTTAAGATTGACGTCCTTGGGTTATGATTTTTTTTATTTTTTTTCATGTAACGAGCTTTCAGCTAATAACTTCCAGACCAGTTGGGCTTAGGGCATTAGGTGTTGAGACACCCCTGCGAGCTTAGTAACTCGGGTTGTAGATATTGATACGTAGATAGTGCAATATTTGATTCCCTTAAGCTTTTCTCCTCAACCCATGTAACAAGCATTGGGCCAATAATTTCCAAGTTAGTTGACTTTACGGTATTGGGTATTAAAACACCTCTTCGGGCTTAATTGCTTAGGTTAGGGAGGCTATAAAACCAAACTTATCTACATTTTTATTATCATTATTTTTTTTGCTCTTTTTTTGTTTTTTTTTGTTTTTGCAATTTATATACTATCCATTTCCCTTAGTTGTTACCTTTAACAAAAAAAGATAAATAATGTAATAATCCAGTGTACAACCCACAATCATATGTTATTGTGTGTGTGTGTGTGTGAAAATTAAGGTTTAAGAATACATGTTAAACGAGTATATAAGTAGAATTAAGTGATAACAATGCAAGAGTTTGTAAACCTGAATATTTCAAGAAGTGTTTTGATAGGCCTTATTATGAATATTACAAATAACTATTGAAAAATATTAACAAAGATATGTCTCAAGAGTCAATAAAATTCCTCCTTACTCAATATTAGCCATCTTAGTAGCAACATTTTCCAAATGGTTTATGAAAAAGAAAACACAACTAGTTTTTTTTTTAATATCAACTACTACCCTCTCCTCCCAACCAAAACAAGACATTGTTCTCAATGTCCTAAGATCAAAAGATAGAGTATAAAAGACATCACTTGAAACACCGAACACTGACAAACCTGAAACACTTAAACAAATATAAGAAACAACACAGCACAAATATTATGCTATTAAGAATACCAAAAGACACAAGCTTTTACAAACTAAGACTCAAATCGCAATTGTGATTGTAGCTCACATTTTCCCTTGATTTTACGTCCAACAAAGGCTTAAATGCCCTCTATGGATCGGGGATAGGTTTCCCATCTAGTTTTCTTAAAAACCGGTTATCAGGGTCTTTTTTAGTCAAATTCTCAAGACTATATCGAGCATGTTCTTCATGGAATAGTGGCCATAAATCATGAATTGCACGATGCACATCTCAACTAGGATACATCTCAAGAGTCAATAGAAGATTATCTAAAGACCTCTTATTCAAGCCACCCTTAATTAATAGTATTTTATCTTCACAATTTACAAATACCATTATTAAAGAATGACATTGTGCATTGCAAGTCCATCTGGCACATCGATAGTAGACTTTCAGTCATTTTGCATGATGTTTCTTTGCAAAAGTATTTTTACCTGTTCCAGTCAATTGTGAAATGTAAGAATTGAAAGACGCACCTGATAATCGGACCTTTGCTTCAATTAGTTAGCAAATCTCCTCAGGAATTCTGACATGACTAAAAGATTGATGTCTTCTCCTAAGTGCAGGAGTGTCGAAGTAATAAACAACTTGGCAAGACCAGGGTCGAACCACAGGGAGGTTAATTGTACAAATTATAAATAACAATAATACAACAACAATAACAATAACAACAACAACAATAGTAGTAGTAGTAGTAGTAGTAGTAGTAGTAACAATAACAATAATAATAATAATAATAATAATAAGGAGAAGAAGAAGAAGATGATGAGAACTTTGAGATGGAATATTAATGTAAGGATTAAACAATGATAATAACAAATGTCAAGGTTAGAGGTTCCACTAATGGTATATCAAACAAGTATAGTATAAACTCTTATTATTCAATTGGAAACCACACACAAAGGAGGTTCCAATGTGATTATAGATTGTTAACATGATTACATTAGTCATCTTAATGCTAATACTTGTAAATCTCGTCAAGCATTCATGATTATAACTTATCTTAACAACAAATCAAGTTCCTTTCATAGCTCAGGTGTTGGTTATACCATACAGTATGGGTTATGAGAGTGCCAAGTATTTGTTGTACCAAGTGTTATACAACATAAATTAAGATTAGTCATTTAACAAGCAAAGTATTATAGAGTGAACAAGATAACAAATACAAAACATGTTAATATCAAACATTAAAGTCCATATTAAGTTTACACTACTTATTCTTACACCATTAGTGTAACCTTCTCACCTTGACATAATAAACTTAGCTAAACATAATGAAAGAAAGAAAAATAAATAAACAAAACAAGAACATAAATAAGATAAAAGTTAACTAAGTAAATGAAAGGAAATGAAAGGCATAAACTTGATATTAATGAAAGCAAAGCATAAACATTACAAAAACTAAGAGAGAAAGCAAGAGCATGATCTTGATCTGGAAACCAAGATGCCTAAATGCATGGCAAATGCCTCCTTTTATAGGCCAAAATTGGGAACTATTGATTTGATGACTAATTGATGAGTGGGTGGCCAACTCTTGACTTGGTGACAATCCTTATCTTCTCTTGTCTGCCCAAAACATCATTGATAAAGTCAAAATTGGAGCCACTCGAAACATGAAAGTTGTAGGCAATTGTCTCATCTTTCTTGTGTAAACAATTCAGCTCATTTGGACTAGTATGGCCAAAATACTGAACAGTGCTTGGGCTGGAGGACAAATTCAGGCTTCTTTGTTGTTGCAACAATTTGGACTTGAAAATGGCCTTTTTAGATCTTAGGCTCCATATGAAAGTTGTAGGCCTATGTCTTACCTTTCCATCCATATAAAGTAGACCTAAATCTGAGATCTATAGCTCTAGATATGACCCAATTACTGAACAGTGTTCTAGTTTGGATTGCACAGACATCTCTTTTCTAAGTTTGGCCATCTTTTTATCCTTTGAATTTCAGTTCTTAAATTCATCAATCAATCCTTTCATTTATGTGATAGGCCTGCATTTAAAATGAACATTTATCATAAATTAAAGGTATCTTATATTATTAGATATGTTATTATAAAGCATGCTTTAGTTAAGGAGTTATTGATACTTCAAGTGCAAAATGATGATATAAAACCTTGATAAAAATGCACTTTTAAGTACTAATCACTTGTCAAGCATTCATGATTATAACTTATGTTAACAACAAATCAAGTTCCTTTCATAGCTCAGATGTCGGTTATACCATATAGTATGTACTATGAAAGTGTCAAGCATTTGTTGTACCAAGTGTTATACAACATAAATCAAGATTAGTCATTTAACAATCAAAGTATTAAAGAGTGAACAGTATAATAAATACAAAACATGTTATTACCAAACATTAAAGTCCATATTGATTTTACATTATACTTATTCTTACACCATTAGCGTAACTTTTTCACCTTGACATAATAAACTTAGCTAAACATAATGAAAGAAAAATAAATAAATAAACAAAATAAGAACATAAATAAGATAAAAGTTAACTAAGTAAATGATAGGAAATGAAACGCTTAAACTTGATATTAATGAAAGCAAAGCATAAACATTACAAAAAATACAAAGAGAGAAAGCAAAAGCATGATCTTAATCTAAAAACCAAGATGCCTAAATGCATGGCAAATGCCTCCTTCTATAGGCCAAAATTGGAAACTATTGATTTGATGACTAATTAATGAGTGGGTGACCAACTCTTGACTTGGTGACAATCCTTATCTTCTATTGTCTGCCCAAAACGTCATTGATAACGTCAAAATTAGAACCACTTAAAAACATGAAAGTTGTAGGAAATTATCTCAACTTTCTTATCTAAAACATTCAGGTTATTTAGACTTCTAGAACTCCAGATATGGGCTAAATACTGAATAGTGCTCGGGCTGGAAGACAGATTCGAACTTCTTTGTTATTGCTACAATTTGGACTTGAAAATGGCCTTTTTAAGTCTTGGGCTCTATGAAAGTTATAGGCCTATGTCTTACATTTCCATCCATATAAAGTAAACCTAAATTTGAGATCTACAGCTTCAGATATAACCCAATTACCGAACAGTGTTCCGGTTGGGACTTCACCGACATCTCTTTTCTAAGTTTGGCCATCTCTTTGCGCTTTCAATTTCAGTTCTTAAATTCATCAATCAATCCTTTCATTTATGTGATAGGCCTTTATTTAAAATGAATATTTACCACAAATTAAAGGTATGTTATATTATTAGATATATTATTATAAAACATGCGTTAGTTAAGGAGTTATTGATACTTCAAGTGCAAATGATGATATAAAACCTTGATAAAAATGCACTTTTAAGTACTAATCAACTTGTTCTTATGATATTCGTGTGGTCTCTAAGTGTTCTAGCACGGTTATTCTTATTATGAAGTGATTGATTATCTTTTTCAGCCATATTTTCTCAAAATGATGAGGATATCCTTACAAAGTCTACCACTTAATGTACGTGATCAAACTCTCATGCATGTGTAGGAATAGAATAAAAGGAAAAAGAAAACAAAAGAATAAGAAACAAAACAAAAGAAACAAAGTTAGATATAAGAAAAGTAAAAACTAAAATAAAATAAATACTATAATTTGTACAAGAATTTACCTCCTTGGCAAACAGCGCCAAAAACTTGACACGACCAAAAGATTAATGTCTTCTCCTAGGAACAGGAGTGTCGAAGTAATAAATAACCCGGCAAGATCGGGGTCGAACCACAAGGAGGTTAATTATATAAATTATAAATAACAACAAGAAGGAGAATAATAATAATAATAATAATAATAATAATAATAATAATAATAAAAGAAGAAGAAGTTGATCAGAACTTTGAGTTGAAAGATCAATATAAGGATTAAACAATGATAACAATAAATGTCAAGATTAGAGGATCCACTAATGGTATTTTAAATAAATATAGTATAAACTATTATCATTCAATTAAAAATCACACACAAAGGAGGTTCCAATCAGATTATAAATTGTTAACATGATTACATTAGTTATCTTATTCGAATAATGCTAATACTTGTAAATATTGTCAAGTATTCATGATTATAAATTAAGTTAGCAACAAATCAAGTTTTTTTCATAGCACAAGTGTTGGTTATGTCATATAGTTGTGCTATGAAAATGCAAAGTCTTTGTTGTATCAAGTGTTATACAACACAAATCTAGATTAACCATTTAACAAGCAAAGTATTAAAAATGAACAAGATAACAAATACAAAACATGTTGGTATCAAACATTAAAGTCCATATTGAGTTTACACTATACTTATTCTTACACCATTACTGTAACCTTTTCACCTTAACATAATAAACTTAGTTAAATATAATGAAAGAGAAAAACATAAATAAATAAGATAAGAACATAAATAAGATAAAAGTTAACTTAGTAAAGGAAAGAAAATGAAAGGCATAAACAAAATATTAATGAAAGCAAAACTTAAGCATTACAAAAATACAAAGAGAGAAAGCAAGAGCATGATCTTGATCTAGAAACCAAGATGCCTAAATGCATGGCAAATACCTCCTTTTATAGGCCAAACTTGGAAACTATTGATTTGATGACTAATTGTTGAGTGGGTGGCCAACTTTTAACTTGTTGATAATTCTTATCTATTTGTCTATTAAAAACATTATTGATAATGTTAGAATTTGAACCATACTTCCATATGAAAGTTTTAAGAAATTATCTCATCTTTCCATAAAAAAAATTAAGGTTATCTAAACTTCTAGAACTCGAGATATGGGCTGAACACTAAACAGTGTCTGGGCTGTAGGATAGATTTGGACTTCTAAGTTGCTGCTAAGATTTGGACTTCTAAATAGCATAATTAAGTCTTGACTTCTGCATGAAAGTTTTAGGCCTTTCTCTTTGCTTTCTATCCATATAAAGCAGACCTAAATCTAAGATCTATAGCTCTAAATATGACTTAATTACCAAACAGTGTTCTAATTTGGACTGCACCAACATCTCTTTTCTAAGTTTTGCCCTTTCTTTGTCCTTTCAATTTCAATACTTCAACTCATCAATCAATTCTTTTATTTATATGATAGACCTGCATTTAGAATGAATATTTACCATAAATTAAAGGTACCTTATGATATCAGATTTGTTCTTATAAAACATGTTTTAGTTATAAAGTTATTGATACTTCATGTGCAAAATGATTATATAAAACCTTAATAAAAATACACTTTTAAATACTAATCAGATGTTTTTCTATAGTATCTAGGAATCAAAGCATTAAAATAAAAAAATAATTTGCAAATTCCACAAAGTAAAAAAATCATCATTCAACTTCCATTAATTTATCCATATAAACAAACTCTCATTAAATTTATATATCTGCTCAATAACTCTTGAATAAGATATTAATAAACTTTTTTTTATGCTTAATATATCAACGTATAGTTATGGGACTTTACTTGGAAGAAAACAAAATTTTGTTCTAATGTTTAAGGTTAACTTTTCTAAGTTGGGATTATTTTTTTTTCTTTTTTTAATATATATATATATATAAGTTAAAACACAATTTATCTTTAACTTATTTAAACAGCTTAACAACTTGGGTTGTAGATACTGATACGTAGATATTGTAATGTTTGATTCCCTTAACCTGTTCTCCTCAACCCATGTAACACCTAATACCCAGTCAGTTGACTTTAGGGTATTTTAACACCTAATACCCTAAAGTCAACTGACTGGAGAACTATTGGCCCAGTGTTTGTTACATGGGTTGAGAATAAAAAATTAAGGGAATCAAACATTGCACTATTTACGTATCAGTATCTGCAACCGGAGTTACTAAACTTATAGGGGTGTCTCAACACTTAATACCCTAAGACCAACTGGTATGAGCGTTATTAGTCGAAAGCTTGTTACATGGATTAAAGATGCATTGTGTTATCTGTATATATATTAAAAAAACAAAATAATAAAAAATTAAAAAAAAAAAAAGATAATAATCTCAACCCAAGAAAGTTAACCTTAAACATTAAAACAGAATATTGTTTTCTTCCAATAAAATCCTCATCATCTATGTTTTCATACATTAAGCATATAAAAATAAGGTTTATTAATATCTTGTTTAAGAAGTATAAAGCAAATATATAAGTTTAATGAGAGTTTATTTATTTGGATAGATTAATGGAAGTTGAATGATGAATGTCTTGCTTTGTGGAACTGGCAATTTTTTTTCTATTTTAATACTTTAATTACTAGAGACTAGTAATAAGCTGGTTGGGGGGTGTTTAGTACTTAAAAGCATATTTTTATCAAGGTTTTATATTATCATTTTACACTTAAAGTATCAATAACTCCTTAACTAGAGCATGTTTTATAATAACATGTCTACTACTATAAGATACCTTTAATTTATGGCAAATGCTTATCTTAAATATAGGCCTATCATATAAATGAAATGATTGATTGGTGAGTTTATCTTCTAAAATTTAAAAGATAAGGAGAGGGTCAAGCTGCAAGTAGTTCCGGAAGCCAACACATGGATCAAGTCAAATCAGTCACTACTCTTCGTAGTGGTAAGGTTATTGAAAAAACCACTCTTGAACCTTATGAGAAAGATGATGAGTCACTCTCTGAGGGTAAGGAAGGGGTTCAATCTGAAAATTGCAAAGAAAAGACTGATTCTCCGCCAGCACTTCCATTTCCTCAAGCCATGACCAAACAAAGGAAAGTCAATCACAATTCTGAAATTTATGAAATTTTCAAACAGGTAAGGATCAATATACCTTTGCTAGATGCAATTAAACAGGTTCCTTCCTATGCTAAATTTTTGAAACATCTATGCACTGTGAAGAGGAAACTGAATGTGAAAAAGAAAGCCTTTCTAGCCGAACAAGTAAGTGCTATTCTTCAAAACAATAATGCTTTGAAATATAAAGACCCTGGTTGTCCTACAATTTCTTGCTTTATTGGAGAGCATAAAATTGAAAGAGCCTTACTTGATCTTGGAGCTAGTGTGAATTTACTTCCATATTCAGTTTTTCAAAGTCTCAATCTAGGTGAGTTAAAACCAACTTCTATATCTCTTTTACTTGCCGATAGATCTGTAAAAGTGCCTAGAGGAATAATTGAAGATGTGTTAGTACAAGTCGATAAATTCATTTATCCTGTGGATTTTATTGTCTTGGACACAGAACCTGTTGAAGCATGTAATTCATTTCCTGTTATTTTAGGACGTCCATTTCTTGCAACTTCTAATGCATTGATTAATTGTAGGAATGGACTGATGAAGCTATCATTTGGAAACATGACATTGGAGATGAATATTTTCAACATTTGCAAGCAACCTGGAGATGATAATGATTTACAAGAAGTAGATCATATTGATGAATTAGTTTATGATCAACTTGAATCTACTTTAAGTAAAAATGAATTGGATGAAACTGAAGATTTGCAAATGATTTATTCTGAGGAAGAAATCACGGATGAAACAAGCACCAAAAATGTTGATGCAAATCTTTTGTCAACAGTGACAACAGATTCGACATCTGACATCACACCAATCGATGATTACTTTCCTAACAAATCCTTACTTTCTCTTAGTTCAATGCCTTGGTATGATAAAAATATCAATTTTCTTGCTTTAGGAGATTTGCCAGCTGATTGGAGTACCCAAGACAAAGAAAAGTTTTTGAACGAAGTGAAGAGCTTTTATTGTGATGACCCTAACTTATTCAAATATTGTCCTGATCAAATATTTCAAAGATTCATTCCCGACAATGAGGTAAGTAGTGTCATTAAACTTTGTCATTCTGAAGCATGTGGAAGTTATTTCTCGTCAAAAAAGACTGCTGCAAAAATCTTTCAAAATGGATTTTATTGGCCCACCATGTTCAAGGACACACATGCATTCTGCAAAACTTGTGAAAATTGTCAAAAGATTGATACTGGTCAAAAAGTTTTGTTTTATAATTCTCAACTCTATGCAGTCCCTAGAGAGCTAAGACCAAGATGGAGCAATCCTTATGGGGCCTGTGATATTGAGAATTCAATGAATGACAATGATTTTAAGGAAAATGGACATCGTTTGAAAGCTCACTTTGATAATTTTCTTAATGAAAACGAATCAACTGGTTTGAATGATTTTGTAGATAAAGGTTGATTATTTTTTTTCTCACATTGTTTTTGTGTTTCTTTTTGAGTGATTTTTGCTAGTTTCTCTCACCCCGGTCAAATGGCGGATAACGGTACTCCGTGACTTAAGTCGGTTCTTTCAGTTTCCCACAATTACTGATATCTGTGTATATATCTGTGCAATTCTTTGAATCTCTCTTCCAATTCTCATTTGAAAATGGACACTAATCTTGAAAAATTGAAAAAGTATTTTCCCGCTCTGCCTCAGAATGCGATTACAAAAATTTACCGTGCTAGATGTGCAAGATTGAGATTATTAATGAATCATGGAATTCCTGAAGATATTCGTTGGTTGATTGAAGCAAAGGTCCGATTATCAGGTGAGTCCTCTAACTTCATTTCACACATGCCTGGAACAGGTAAAAGCACTTTTGCAAAGAAGCGTCGTGCAAAACGACTGGATGTCTGTCATCGATGTGCTAGATGGACTTGTAATACACAATGTCGTTCTTTAGGAATGGTATCTATAAACCGTGAAGATAAAATACAATTCATTAAGGATGGCCTGAGTAAGGAGTCTTTAGATAATCTTCTATTGACTCTTGAGACGCATCCTAGTGGAGATGTGCATCGTGCAATTCATGATTTATGGCCACTATTTCATAAAGAACATGATAGACTTAGTCTTGGGAATCTGACTAAAAAAGACCCTGTTTGCCAGTTTTTAAGAAAACTGGATGGGAAGCCTATCCCCGACCCATAGAGGGCGTTTAAGCCGTTCTTGGACGTAAAACCAAGGGAAGATGTGAGCCACAATCACAACTACCTGTACATACACATGCTTGGTTTTATTATTGTGTTTTGTTGTTTCTTATATTTGTTTCAGTGTGTTTCAGGTTTGTCAGTGTTCGTTATTTCAGGTGATATCTTCTATACTCTATCTTTCTACCTTAGAACATTGAGGACAATGTCTCGTTTTGGTTGGGGGGAGAGGGTAGTAGTTGATAAAAAAAAAATTGTTTTTCATTTCATAAAGCATGTGCATAATTGTTGTTACTAGGATGGCAGAGTAAAGGAGTTCTTTTGTTAAAGTGACTCTTGAGACGCATCTTAGTAACCATTCTTAACAAGGTCTATTATAATACTTCCTGAAATATTCAGGTTTACAAACTCTCGTATTGTTACCACTTAATTCTGCTCATATACTTATTTAACATGTATTTTTAAACCTTAATTTACACACACACACTTTAACATATGATTGTGGGTTGCATATTGGATTATTACATTATTTATGTTCTTTTGTTAAAGGTAACAACTAAGGGAAAGGGATTGTATATAATTAAAAAGAAAAAAAAAAAAAAAAAAAAAAAAAAAAAAAAAAAAAAAAAAAAAAAAAAAAAAAAAAAGAAAAAAAGAAAAAAAAATGATGATAATAAAAATGTAGATAAGTTTGGTTTCGTAGCCTCCCTAACCTAAGCAATTAAGCCCGAAGGGGTGTTTTAACACCTAATACCCTAAAGTCAACTGACTTGGGAGCTATTGGCCCAACGCTTGTTACATGGGTTGAGGAGAAAAGCTTAAGGGAATCAAACATTGCACTATCTACATATCAGTATCTGCGACCCGAGTTACTAAGCTCGTAGGGGTGTCTTAACACCTAATGCCCTAAGACCAACTGGTCTGGGAGTCATTAGCTGAAAGCTCATTACATGGGTTAAAGATGCATGATGTTTTTAAAGTATATGTATATAGAGTTAAAAAAAAAAAAAAAGACAAAAATAGTAATCCCAACCCAAGGAAGTTAACCTTAAACATTAGAACAAAAATTTTGTTTTCTTCCAAGAAAAGCCCCATAATTATGTGTTGATACATTGAGCACAAAAGAAAGGTTTATTAATATCTTGTTAAGAGGTATTGAGCAGATATATAAATTTAATGAGAGTTTGTTTATCTGGATAGACTAATGGAAGTTAAATGATGAATACCTTGCTTTGTGAAATTTGCAAATTTGTTTTCTATTTTAACGCTTTGATTACTAGGGACTAGTAATAAGCTGGTTGGGGGGTGTGATTAGTACTTAAAAGTGCATTTTTATCATGGTTTTATATCATCATTTTGCACTTGAAGTATCAATAACTCCTTAACTAAAATATGTTTTATAATAATGTATCTAATAATATAAGATACCTATAATTTATGGTAAATGTCTATTTTTAATGCAGGCCTATCACATAAATGAAAGGATTGATTGATGACTTGAAGAACTTAAATTGCAAGGATAAAGAGATGGCCAAACTTAGAAAAGAGATGTCGGTGCAATCCAAACCGGAACACTGTTCGGTAATTGGGTCATATCTGGAGCTACAGATCTCAGATTTAGGTCCAATTTATATGGATGGAAAGGTAAGACATAGGCCTACAACTTTCATATGGAGCCCAAGATCTAAAAAGGCCATTATCAAGTCCAAATTGTAGCAACAACAAAGAAGCCCGAATCTGTCTTCCAGCCCGAGCACTATTCGGTATTTTGGCCATATCTGGAGTTCTAGAAGTCCAAATGAGCTGAAATTTTTACACAAGAAAGCTGAGACAATTGCCTACAACTTTCATGTTTACAACTGGCTCCAATTTTGACGTTATCAATGACGTTTTGGGCAGACAAGAGAAGATAAGGATTGTCACCAAGTCAAAAGTTGGTCACCCACTTATCAATTAGTCATCAAATCAATAGTTCCCATTTTTGGCCTATAAAAGGAGGCATTTGCCATGCATTTAGGCATCTTGATTTCCAGATCAAGATCATGCTCTTCCTTTCTCTCTTTGTATTTTTTATGCTTTGTTTTCATTAATATTAAGTTTATGCCTTTCATTTCCTTTCCTTTACTTAGTTAACTTTTATGTTCTTATTTTGTTTATCTATTTTGCTTTCTTTCATTATGTCTAGCTAAGTTAATTATGTCAAGGTGAAAAGGTTACACTAATGGTGTAAGAATAAGTATAATGTAAACTTAATATGGACTTTAATGTTTGATACTAACATGTTTTATATTTGCTATCTTGTTCACTCTTTAATACTTTGCTTGTTAAATGACTAATCTTGATTTATGTTGTATAACACTTGGTACAACAAATGCTTGGCACTTTCATAGCCCATAATGTATGGTATAACCGACACCTGAGCTATGAAAGGAACTTGATTTGTTGTTAACATAAGTTATAATCATGAATGCTTGACGAGATTTACAAGTATTAGCATTAATTGAATAAGATGACTAATGTAATCATGTTAACAATATATAATCTGATTGGAACCTCCTTTGTGTGTGGTTTCCAATTCAATAATAAGAGTTTATACTATACTTGTTTGATATACCATTAGTGGAACCTCTAACCTTGACATTTGTTATTATCATTGTTTAATCGTTACATTAATATTCCATCTCAAAGTTCTCATCATCTTCTTCTTCTTCTCTTTCTTTATTATTATTATTATTACTACTACTACTACTACTACTACTATTATTATTATTATTATTATTATTATTATTATTACTATTGTTGTTGTTGTTATTGTTGTTTTATAATTGTTGTTTATAATTTGTACAATTAACCTCCC
This sequence comes from Populus euphratica, assembly GCF_000495115.2. Lineage (NCBI taxonomy): Eukaryota > Viridiplantae > Streptophyta > Magnoliopsida > Malpighiales > Salicaceae > Populus > Populus euphratica. Next base: position 57,887 of record NW_011500763.1, on the reverse strand, counting down.
TGTGGTTCGACCCCGGTCTTGCCGGGTTATTTATTACTTCGACACTCCTGCACTTGGGAGAAGACATCAATCTTTTAGTCGTGTCAAGTTTTTGGCGCCGTTGCCGGGGAGGTAAGTTCTTGTATAAATTATAGTATTTATTTTATTTTCTCTTTTCACTTTTCTTGTATATAACTTTGTTTCTTTTCTTTTGTTTCTTTTTATTTTGTTTTCTTCCTCCTTCTTTTGCTTTCTTGTTCTTCTTTTTATTTTATTCCTACACGTGCATGAGAGTGTGGTCACGTACATCAAGTGGTAGACTTTGTAGGGTATCCTCATCATTTTCAGAAAATATGGCCGAAGAAGATAATCAATCACTTCATAATGAGAATAATGAGAATAACCGTGCTAGAACACTTAGAGACCACATGAATCCCACAAGAACAAGTGCACCATCATGCATAGTTTTTCCTCCTGATGCATCTCATTTTAATTTTAAACCAGGTATTATTCAACTTTTACCTTCTTTTCATGGTTTGGAATTGGAAAATCCATACTTGCATTTAAGGGAATTTGAGGAGGTCTGCAACACATATAATAATTTAAATTGTAGCATGAACACCATCAGATTAAAGCTTTTTCCTTTTTCATTAAAAGATAAAGCTAAAACATGGCTACAAAATTTAAGACCAGGATCCATTCGTGCTTGGGATGAAATGCAACAACAATTTTTAAAGAAGTTTTTCCCATCTCATAGAACAAACTCTTTCAAGAGACAAATCACCACTTTCACTCAAAAACCAGGAGAAACATTTTACCAATGTTGGGATAGGTATCGAGACTTGCTTAGTACTTGCCCTCATCATGGTTTTGAAACATGGAGATTGGTTTCACATTTCTATGAAGGGTTAACACCTAAAGATAGGCAAATGTTTGAATTGATGTGCAATGGAACTTTTGAAGATAAAGACCATGATGAAGCAATGGAGTACTTAGACTTGTTAGCTAAAAATGCTCAAAATTGGGACACCGCGGGTACTTATGAGGCACCGAGTAAAACTCAACCTCATACATCTAGTGGAGGTATGTATAACCTTAGGGAAGATCATGACCTTCAAGCCAAGTTTGCATCTTTAGCTAGAAAAGTCGAGGCACTAGAATTGAAAAAGAGTAGTCAATTAAAATCTATTGAAAACATTGTGTGTCAAATATGTGAAACAAATGAACACTCAACCAATAACTGTCCAACCTTGCCTTCTTTTAAGGAATGTCTCCATGAACAAGCCCATGCTTTAAATAGTTTCCAAAGGGCCAACCACAACCCATGCTCCCAAACATACAACCCTAGTTGGAGAAATCACCCAAATTTCAGTTGGAAGAGTTAGAACAACAATGCACAAACTTCACAACCATCGTTTCAAGCACACCACAATTTCCAAAATTCTCATGGATATACACCTCCTTATGCTCCACCTTCTAGAAGAAATCTTGAGGAAACATTGCATACATTCATTGAAAAGCAAGAGACAATCAATACTCAACTTGCTCAAAACATGACAGATTTTAAAGATACTCTTGCAAAATTAACATCTGCTCTTAGTTTCCAAGAGAAAGGTAAGTTTCCATCTCAACCACAACAAAATCCCAAGGGGCAATACAATGCAAATGCAAGTAGTTCCGGAAGCCAACACATGGATCAAGTCAAATCAGTCACTACTTTACGCAGTGGTAAGGTTATTGAAAAACCCTCTCTTGAACCTTATGAGAAAGATGATGAGTCAATCTCTGAGGGTAAGGAAGGGGTTGAATTTGAAAATTATAAAGAAACGACTGATTCACCACCAGCACTTCCATTTCCTCAAGCCATGACCAAACAAAGGAAAGTCAATCACAACTCTGAAATCTTTGAAATTTTTAAACAGGTAAGGATCAATATACCTTTGCTGGATGCTATTAAACAGGTTCCTTCTTATGCTAAATTTTTGAAAGATCTATGCACTGTGAAGAGGAAACTGAATGTGAAAAAGAAAACCTTTCTAGCCGAACAAGTAAGTGCTATTCTTCAAAACAATAATGCTTTGAAATATAAAGACCCTGATTGTCCTACAATTTCTTGCTTTATTGGAGAGCATAAATTGAAAGAGCCTTACTTGATCTCGGTGCTAGTGTGAATTTACTTCCATATTCAGTTTTTCAAAGTCTCAATCTAGGTGAGTTAAAACTAACTTCTATATCTCTTTTACTTGCCGATAGATCTGTAAAAGTGCCTAGAGGAATAATTGAAGATGTGTTAGTACAAGTCGATAAATTCATTTAACCTGTGGATTTTATTGTCTTGGACACAGAACCTGTTGAAGCATGGAATTCATTTCCTGTTATTTTAGGACGTCCGTTTCTTGCAACCTCTAACGCATTGATTAATTGTAGGAATGGACTGATGAAGCTATCATTTGGAAACATGACATTGGAGATGAATATTTTCAACATTTGCAAGCAACTTGGAGATGATAATGATTTACAAGAAGTAGATCATATTGATGAATTAGTTTATGATCAACTTGAATCTACTTTAAGTAAAAATGAATTAGATGAATCTGAAGATTTGCAAATGATTTACTCTAAGAAAGAAATCACGGATGAAACAAGCACTAAAAATGTTGATGCGAATCTTTTGTCAATAGTGACAACAGATTCGACATCTGACATCACACCAATCGATGATTACTTTCCTAATGAATCCTTACTTTCTCTTAGTCCAATGCCTTGGTATGATAAAAATATCAATTTTCTTGCTTTAGGAGATTTGCCAGCTGATTGGAGTACCCAAGACAAAGAAAAGTTTTTGAACGAAGTGAAGAATTTTTATTGTGATGACCCTAATTTATTCAAATATTATCCTGATCAAATATTTCAAAGATTCATTCCCAACAATGAGGTAAGTAGTGTCGTTAAACTTTGTCATTATGAAGCATGTGGAAGTTATTTCTCGTCAAAAAAGACAGCTACAAAAATCTTTCAAAATGGATTTTATTGGCCCACCATGTTCAAGGACACGCATGCATTCTACAAAACTTGTGAAAATTGTCAAAAAGTTGATACTGGTCAAAAAGTTTTGTTTTATAATTCTCAACTCTATGCATTCCCTAAAAAGCTAAGATTAAGATGGAGCAATCCTTATGAGGCCTGTGATATTGAGAATTCAATAAATGACAATGTTTTTAAGGAAAATGGACATCATTTGAAAGCTTACTTTGATAATTTTCCTAGTGAAAATGAATCAACTGGTTTGAATGATCTTGTAGATAAAGGTTGATTAGTTTGTTTTTCTCACATTGTTTTTGTGTTTCTTTTTTAGTGATTTTTGCTAGTTTCTCTCACCCTAGTCAAATGGCGGACAACGGTACTCCGTGACTTAAGTCGGTTCTTTTAGTTTCCCACAATAACTGATATCTGTGTATATATTTGTGCAATTCTTTAAATCTCTCTTCCAATTCTCATTTGAAAATGGACACTAATCTTGAAAAATTGAAAAAGTATTTTCCCACTCTGCCTCAGAATTTACCGTGCAAGATGTGCGAGATTGAGATTGTTAATGAATCATGGAATTCCTGAAGATATTCGCTAGTTGATTGAAGCAAAGGTCTGATTATCAGGTCAGTCCTCTAATTCCTTTATTTCACACATGCTTAGAACAGGTAAAAGCACTTTTGCAAAGAAACGTCGTGCAAAACGACTGAAAGTCTGTCATCGATGTGTTAGATGGACTTATAATGCACAATGTCGTTCTTTAGGAATGGTATCTATAAACCGTGAAGATAAAATACAATTCATTAAGGATGGCCTGAGTAAGGAGTCTTTAGATAATGTTCTATGGACTCTTAAGACGCATCCTAGTGGAGATGTACATCGTATAATTCATGATTTATGGCCACTATTTCATAAAGAACATGATCGACTTAGTCTTGGGAATCTGACTAAAAAAGACCTTGTTTGCTAGTTTTTAAGAAAACTAGATGAGAAGTCTATCCCCGACCCATAAAGGGCATTTAAGTCGTTCTTGGACGTAAAACCAAGGGAAGATGTGAGCTACAATCATAACTACCTTTACATACACATGCTTTTTTAAAAGTAAATAAATAAAGAAATAAAAAGAGAGAAAGAGAGAGAGTGTGAGACTTTAGCTGGCTTATATATAGGTGTTACGATTGCCTTTCTAATTTCTCATCTATAAAACCCTCTCTTCCTTCCTTTCATTTCTACTCAACCCATACATTCAACAAATACAGAAGTGTGTAGAAATGGCAAGTTCCTCAAGTCATCATATAAGAAATATTTGTGTTTTCGGTGGATCTAGTCCTGGGAAAGAAAAGGAGTTTTTAGAATCAGCAAATCATCTTGGTCACGTGCTAGCTGGGAGAAAGATTCATTTAGTGTATGGGGGAGGCAGTCTTGGGTTAATAGGAGGTGTGTCAATAGCTGCATGTTTAGGAGGTAGTCAAGTTTTGGGGGTCGTCCCTGAAGCTTTAGCACAAGGGGACATCATTGGAAAAACAATTAGAGAGGAACTTCAGGTCTCCACAATGTCGGCTCGAATGAATGCAATGTTTAACCATGCTGATGCCTTCATTGCTTTACCAGGTGGTCTAGGTACATTGGAAGAGATCTTTCATATTTCCTCTTGGGCTTAACTGCACATTCACCATAAACCTATAGGTTTGTTAAATGTTAATGGTTATTATGATAAGTTGTTGTCTTTTCTTGATCATGTTGTGGAACAGGAATTTCTAATATCTTCTGCACGACAAATCATAATCTCTGCTGCTACTGCTGAACAATTGATTGACCAACTACAATCTTTCATTCCTGTCATTGATCCTTCCATGAGTCGCATAAATTGGTCAACTAAGGAAAGCCGTAAAAAGTTTAGATTGGATTCGAGCCTTCATTTGTGAATCTTTGTGTCTTTTGGTTTTCTTATTGTGTTTTGTTGTTACTTTTATTTGTTTTCGTGTGTTTCAGGTTTGTTAGTGTTCGTTATTTCAGGTGATATCTTCTATACTCTATCTTTCTATCTTTAAACATTGAGGACAATGTTTTGTTTTAGTTGGGGGGAGAGGGTAGTAGCTAAAAAAAAAAAACTGTGTTTTCTATTTCATAAAGCATGTGCAAAATTATTGTTACTATGATGGCAGAGTAAGGAGAACTTTTATGACTCTTGAGACGTATCTTAGTAACCATTCTTAATAAGGTCTATCATAATACTTCTTGAAATATTCAGGTTTACAAACTCTCGCATTGTTATCACTTAATTCTGCTCATATACTTATTTAACATGTATTCTTAAACCTTAATTTACACACACACACTTTAACATATGATTGTGGGTTGCATATTGGACTACTACATTATTTATGTTCTTTTGTTAAAGGTAACAAGTAAGGGACAGAGATTGTATATAATTAAAAAAAAAAGAAAAAAAATGATAATAATAAAAATATAGATAAGTTTGGTTTCGTAGCCTCCCTAACCTAAGCAATTAAGTTCGAATGGGTGTTTTAACACCTAATACCCTAAAGTCAACTGACTTGGGAGCTATTGGCCCAATGCTTGTTACATGGGTTGAGGACAAAAGCTTAAGGAAATCAAACATTGCACTATCTACATATTAGTATCTGCGACTCGAGTTACTAAGCTCGTAGGGGTATCTTAACACCTAATGCCCTAAGACCAACTAGTCTGGGAGTCATTAGCTAAAAGCTCGTTACATGGGTTAAAGATGCATGGTGTTTTTAAATTATATGTATATATTTTAAAAAAAAAAACAAGAAGAAAAAAAAAGACAAAAATAATAATTCCAACCTAAGGAAGTTAACCTTAAACATTAGAACAAAAATTTTGTTTTTTTCCAAGAAAAGCCCCATAATTATGTGTTGATACATTGAGCACAAAAGAAAGGTTTATGAATATCTTGTTAAGAGGTATTGAGCAGGTATATAAAATTAACGAGAGTTTGTTTATCTGGATAGATTAATGGAAGTTAAATGATGAATACCTTGCTTTGTGGAATTTGCAAATTGTTTTTATATTTTAACATTTTGATTACTAGGGACTAGTAATAAGCTGGTTGGGGGGGTGTGATTAGTACTCAAAAGTGCATTTTTATCATGGTTTTATATCATCATTTTGCACTTGAAGTATCAATAACTCCTTAACTAAAGTGTGTTTTATAATAATATATCTAATAATACTTAATACCTTTAATTTATGGTAAATATTAATTTTAAATGCAGGCCTATCACATAAATGAAAGGATTGATTGATGACTTTAAGAACTTAAATTGCAAGGGCAAAAAGATGACCAAAATTAGAAAAGAGATGTCGGTGCAATCCAAATTGGAACACTGTTTGGTAATTGGGTCATATCTGGAGCTACATATCTCAGATTTAGGTCCAATTTATATGGATGGAAAGGTAAGACATAGGCCTACAACTTTCATATGGAGCCCAAGATCTAAAAAGGCCATTTGCAAGTCCAAATTATAGCAACAACAAAGAAGCCCAAATTGTAGCAACAACAAAGAAGCCTGAATCTGTCTTCCAGCCCGAGCACTGTTCGGTATTTTGGCCATATCTGGAGTTCTAGAAGTACAAATGAGCTGAATTGTTTACACAAGAAAGCTGAGACAATTGCCTACAACTTTCATGTTTACAACTGGCTCCAATTTTGACGTTATCAATGACGTTTTGGGCCGACAAAAGAAGATAAGGATTTTCACCAAGTCAAGAGTTGGCCACCCACTCATCAATTAGTCATCAAATAAATAGTTCCCAATTTTGGCCTATAAAAGGAGGCATTTGCCATGCATTTAGGCATCTTGGTTTTCAGATCAAGATCATGCTCTTGCTTTCTCTCTTTGTATTTTTTGTAATGTTTATGCTTTGCTTTCATTAATATCAAGTTTATGCCTTTCATTTCCTTTCATTTACTTTGTTAAGTTTTATCTTATTTATGTTCTTATTTTATTTATCTATTTTTCTTTCTTTTATTATGTTTAGTTAAGTTTATTATGTCAAGGTGAAAAGGTTACACTAATGGTGTAAGAATAAGTATAGTGTAAACTCAATATGGACTTTAATGTTTGATACTAACATGTTTTATATTTGTTATCTTGTTCACTCTTTAATATTTTGCTTATTAAATGACTAATCTTGATTTATGTTGTATAACACTTGGTACAACAAATGCTTGGCACTTTCATAGCCCATAATGTATGGTATAATCGACACCTGAGCTATGAAAGGAACTTGATTTGTTGTTAACATAAGTTATAATCATGAATGCTTGACAAGATTTAGAATGCTTGACGAGATTTAGAAGTATTAGCATTAATTGAATAAGATGACTAATGTAATCATGTCAACAATCTAAAATCTGATTGGAACCTCCTTTATGTATGGTAAGAGTTTATACTATACTTGTTTGACATACCATTAGTGGAACCTCTAACCTGGACATTTGTTTTTATCATTGTTTAATCCTTACATTAATCTTTCATCATTATTACTACTACTACTACTACTACTACTAGTATTATTATTATTATTATTGCTACTAATATTATTATTGTTGTTATTGTTACTATTGTTGTTGTTTATAATTTGTACAATTAACCTCCCTGTGGTTCGACCCCGGTCTTGCCGGATTATTTATTACTTCGACACTCCTGCACTTGGGAGAAGACATCAATCTTTTAGTCGTGTCACAAACCGTATAGTATAATTGACACCTGTGATATGAAAGTAACTTGATTTATTGTTAACATAAGTTATAATCATGAATACCTAACAACATTTACAAGTATTAGCATTATTCGAATAAGATAATTAATGCAATCATGTTAACAATTTATTATCCGATTGGAACTTCCTTTACGTGTGGTTTCCAGTTAAGTGATAGAAATAGTTTATATTATACTTATTTGAAATATCATTAGTGGATCCTCTAACCTTAACAATTATTTTTATCATTGTTTAATCTTCACATTAATCTTATATCTCAAAGTCCTTTTTAAATAACCACCACCACGAGTACCACTACCACCACCATTCCTATATTTGAGAGAAGACATCAATTGTTTGGTCATATCATTATATATGTACTATTTATATGTTAATTATTTTTTAATTTTAAATTTGATAAATTTTAATGAGATTGACAATGATTATGATGATAAAGCAACAAAGAAGCATGATGATTTTTTTATAGACATTGATGAAATTGACTCATTGTCATCGATAATTTTTTCAAATTCTACTCATTTGGACAAAAAAAAACTGGATATGTTCATTGTACTATAGTGAATGTGTTAACAATGATTTATCTATATGTGTTGCATTGATTTTCCAAGTGCTTTTACATCAAACATCAAACTTAAACTAAAATGTTGTGTGATGTTGAACTTTTTTTAACTTTGTTATAAGGATGTTGTTCGTGCCAGAGTGTTTGTTGAAACATGACATTAGTAATTAATTACTTTACTTGTTACATTTGTAGCTTGCTTGATTGCTTTTGTAAGTAAATTAGGATATTGTTCTTTTGTTTTTTTGTAAACTTTTTAGCAAGGTGAACCAATGGAAGGGGGTTTGCATTGTTTATCTTTTAAACCTATATATGAGGGGATCCTAGAGTGATAAATCTCATTTCAGGGATGATTTGTAGCTGAATGTCTTTTTTCTATTTTCTTAGGTTGACCAAGGACCTAACCACCTGTCGAGTCAACTTTCGAGTTGGGTTTAGTAACCATGCATTAAATCTTAAATTTGGTCTTAGCTCAACCTTAGGAACTCTTCAAACTTGTTCTTGACCCCCGGGGTACTCAAACCTAACCCTTACTCTACCTTAAGGTGTATTGAACCCAATCCCAAACCAATCTTTAAACTTTAAACTTTATCTATGTATCCGAACTCAATTCTAATTTGATTATTACTGAAGATTAAATTATAAATTATTGGTGTATAAACAAGTTTTGAAAACTTTTGAAACTCATTTTTTTTGTTTTTATTTTTTTTCAAATTTATTGTTAGTTATCAAAAACCAAAAAATATTAAAAACAAACAAGTTTTCATATCTTGGTTTATTTTTTGAAAAAACAACAAAATTATAAGAAAAACTAAATGATGGGAGGAAAGCACTATAGTTTTCCTCACAAAATATTATGGATTGTTATAATGTTTCTCTATATGGTGTTTTTTTTATACATAGTTTTTTTTTGTAATGATTTTTTAAAATTATTTTTGTCAATTTTATTTTTAATATTGAGATGGATGAGAATTAGTTCTGTAATTTTTTCTTTTTATGAAGTTAACGTGGTTTGTCAAGATAACCCAAGTTGCCCTAATTTATGGATGTGGTGTGTTTTTTTTAATGGTATAGGGAAAACACTGTAATTTTTCTCACAAACATTGTAGCTGAATGTCTTTTTTCTATTTTCTTAGGTTGACCAAGGACCTAACCACCTGTCGAGTCAACTTTCGAGTTGGGTTTAGTAACCATGCATTAAATCTTAAATTTGGTCTTAGCTCAACCTTAGGAACTCTTCAAACTTGTTCTTGACCCCCGGGGTACTCAAACCTAACCCTTACTCTACCTTAAGGTGTATTGAACCCAATCCCAAACCAATCTTTAAACTTTAAACTTTATCTATGTATCCGAACTCAATTCTAATTTGATTATTACTGAAGATTAAATTATAAATTATTGGTGTATAAACAAGTTTTGAAAACTTTTGAAACTCATTTTTTTTGTTTTTATTTTTTTTCAAATTTATTGTTAGTTATCAAAAACCAAAAAGTATTAAAAACAAACAAGTTTTCATATCTTGGTTTATTTTTTGAAAAAACAACAAAATTATAAGAAAAACTAAATGATGGGAGGAAAGCACTATAGTTTTCCTCACAAAATATTATGAATTGTTATAAAGTTTATTCATATTGTGTTTTTTTTACGCATAGTTTTTTTTTTAATGATTTTTTGAAATTATTTTTGTCAATTTTATTTTTAATATTAAGATGGATGAGAATTAGTTCTGTAATTTTTTCTTTTTATTTTTTCTTTTTATGAAGTTAGCGTGATTTGTCAAGATAACCCAAGTTGCTCTAATTTATGGATGTGGTGTGTTTTTTTTAATGGTAGAGGGAAAACACTGTAACTTTCCTTATAAACATTGTGGATTGCTATCATGTTTCTCCATATTGTTTTTTTTTTGTTATTATTTTTTATTTTTTTAATATTGAGATGGTTATGAATTTAGATTTATAATTTTTATTTTTATCTTATTTTTCTATGAGGTTAGTGTGGTTTTCGAGTTTATGGATGTAACCTAGATTGTCTTAATTTATGGATGTGTTTTTTTAATTGAATTTGATTTTTTTATAGTTTATTTTTTTTCTTATATTGTTAAAAAATAGTTGGAAGTGACAAAAATTAAAGGATGTGGGGGCAACCACTATTCACCTAACACTATTGCACTGTGGATTATAATAGTAATGCATAGTGATTTGCTTTATTTTTATTTTTATTTTTTAAAATTTTTTGTTATGATTTTTTTCAAATCTATTTTTATTGAATTTATCTTTTAAAATTGAGATTGTTGAGAATTTAACTTCATAATTTGCTTTCTTTTATTTTGCCTTTATATGAGGTGAGCATGGTTTACGAGTTTGACAAGGTAACTTAGGTTGCTCCGGTTTATGAGTTTAGTAGATTGTTTTTTTTTAATTGAACTTGACTTTTTATAGTGTATTTTTTTATCATATAGTTAAAAAAAAATAGTTTTAGAGAAAAGTTATGTTATTAAATTTTATAAAGTAATAAAAATTAAAAAGTATGAATAAACCATTGTTCACTCACATATATTGCGTTGTAAATGACAATACTATCCACATTGTTTTTTTTTTTCCTTTATGGTTTTTATTTTTTGTTTTGATATTTTTTTTTCAAATTTGCTTTTATCAATTTTTTCTTTTATTATTAGGATGGTTAAGAATCTAAATATATAATTTCTTACATTTTATTTTGCCTTTTTATAAGGTTAGCATGGTTTGCGAGTTTGTTAGAATAACTCAAGTTGTCATGATTTACGAGTTTGGTGGGTGTTTTTTCTAATTGAAGTTGACTTTTTTATCGTCTATTATTTTCTCATATAGTTAAAAAAATAGTATTACAAAAAAATATGTTATTAAACTTTATAAAATCCATCGACCTATTCATATGTTTGATTAATTAACTTAGTTCGCGGGTCTAACAAGTTTAACTTTTTTATATATTTTATTTATTTTTAGATATTAAGTTAATTAAAAATTCAGTTTCATAATGAGTTTTGTTTATAAGATTATCATAATCTATAAAAACATCTCAGTGTTAAGTTGGTATTTGATTTTATAATAATTTATTTTTGTTATATATAGTTAAATAAGAAATAGATTTGAAAAAAAAATTATAATTTTAGTGGAGTTCATAACTCAGTTTACATGTTTAGTGTACTAACCTGACTTATTCGATTCACAAATTTAACGAGTTTGTCCACCAATATGATATGCTTTTTCTATTTTTTAGTTTTTTAATTATTTTTAATTAATTTATTTTTATTTAATTATTTAATATTGGATTGGTTGAAAAATGGATTACATTATTGGTTGTTGTTTACTTTATAGAAATAATTATCTCAAAATAAATATTTATTTTTAAGTAAATATTGAATTTTATAAGGCTTTAATTTTATTATATAATTAAATAAAAAATATTTATAAAAAAATTAAATTTAATAGAGTCTATAAGTTGAGTTGAAGAAAAACAAAGTTGATGATCATCTCAATATTTTTTTTAAATTATTATTTTAAAGTTTTTTTTTTAAAATAAATCATATTTTTATTGTTATTATTTAAATTATTATTTTAAAGTTTTTTTTTTTTAAAATAAATCTTATTATATTTAACTAATAAAATTAATTAAATTAAATTAATTTTCTCATAATTTAATTAAAAACTTGAATCAAATAAAAAATGAGTAAAAAAATTTCAAAATTAAATTACTTACTATTAAAAACTTCTCATATTTTTAATATTTTTTTGTTAAAATATTAATCCAACCCACACTACAGAACTGTTATTTTAAAAGGCGAATACTAAACATGAATTTAGATTATGGTAGCGTTAGGCATTCTAAAATATGACTACATCTGCAATAAAATTTTCAGAATTGAACTTAGTGATTCAAAAAGAATGATTGGATTTATTAACGTTTTTCTTTTAAAATCAATTTACATGTAGTTTTCCGAAGTTCTTTTTTCCCCGGGAAATTCACTGCAGACTGACTGGTTATCTGCTAAAAAAAAAAAAAAGTGGGCTTCCAATTTCAGATTCTGTTCAACAACCGTGTAGATGGCTTTGAAATAAAAAACCCTAACTACATACTAGCTGCAGCGGCAGCGGCATACCATGGAGGACCCAGAGGGGGTTTTAAGCTTCGACTTCGAGGGCGGCCTCGACTCGGGGCCCACGAACCCTAGCGCCTCCATGGCAGCGATCCCATCTGACAATCAGGGATCCGCAATGGCAGCTGCGCCCAACACCGCAACCACCGGCGCCAGCACCAGTAACACCACCGCCAACAACAGCAGCGACACTGGTGCGGCGGACATGCAGGCGGGGCGACGGAGCTTCCGGCAGACCGTATGTCGGCACTGGCTTCGAAGCCTTTGTATGAAAGGCGACGCCTGCGGATTCCTTCACCAATACGACAAGTCTAGAATGCCTGTATGTCGGTTTTTTAGACTTTATGGAGAGTGCAGGGAGCAGGATTGCGTTTACAAGCACACCAATGAAGATATCAAGGAGTGCAATATGTGAGTAAGCCTCCTTCTGATTCGATTCTACTAAATAGACAAATAAATAACAACGTCCTTTGAACCAGTAAATAATTTTTTTCTATGTTTTTGTAGGTACAAGCTGGGGTTTTGTCCCAATGGTCCAGACTGCAGGTATAGGCATGCAAAGTTGCCTGGACCTCCACCTCCGGTTGTAGAAGCTGTTCAAAAGACTCAGCAGTTGAACTCTTACAATTATGGAAACTCTAACAAATTTTTTCAACAACGGACTGCTGGTTTTCCCCAACAGATAGAAAAGGCTCCCATTACCATCATAAAACCTTCAGGAACGGAATCTGCTAATTTGCAGCAGCAGCAGCAGCAGCCACAGACACAGGCACAGGCACCAAATCTTCCAAATGGCCAGCAACAGCCTAATCCATTGAACAGAATTGCAACGACTTTACCTCAAGGAATATCTAGGTGTGTTCAGAGTTCTGAGGTCTTTTATCGAGTTACATGTAAATCAATTATTGTATATTCTTTCTCTTGGATATTCTGATTATTGTTATTAAAACTATACATATAGATGGGCATTGGTCTTGGAAGACTTTCTGTACCAAAAGTCTGTGATCATCTAATAAAGCCCATTGTTACTTCAAATGTGAGAGGCAATGGACCTTTTCTTTCTTTTTTTTTTTTGAATTTTTTCCTAGCTGTTTGCGTGTATATGTTGGTCTAGACGTCCCCAAACCCATAATTGACAAACATTATTACTGTGCATTGAATCTTACTGGTGCTAAATTCAAATGTCTCTTGGTGTGCCTTTGGCATGAAGCCATCCATCCTTTCTTTATGTTCTAAAGAGGGTGGCACAAATGTGATTGTTTCATCATTGCTTGAAGAGCATGAAGCAGCTGTAACTATTCTTACTACTGAATTTACTCCAGTTTTTCTAACAACTTCTCTCGTAGTCAAGGCTCTTGAAACTATTTCAAAAGATCGACTACCCTTCTCTTTCTTTTGAAAAAAAAGAAAAACAAAAAAATCCTTCTTATGAAGTGGATGTCTGAAAAATGTTGCTATTATGTTTGTGTAAAAGGTTGTAGATATTTTTTGTTGGTGTATGCTGTTTTAGTCTTTTTCTGTGCTTTTACTTATGAATTGCTTCTTATTTAAATAATGTTTTGCAACCTTCTTGCTTTATTATTTTTTCCCTTAAACATGATGACGAGTCATTAGTTAATGCTTCACATACAGGAACAGTTCCTTTTCATGTCTTGATGCCTTGGGGCATGGCTGTTTGCTGTCAGATAATGTAGTTTAGTTTGATGATTTTTTAGGCTGTCTTTGCAAAATGATTGACGCCCACCAATATTTGTGAAGTAACAAATAACTAATGCAGGATGTCTTTGAAGTATCTGTTCTATTAGGGTTTTGAAGGATTAGGGTGTGGAAAAGGGGAATTCAGGATTGTAATTTAAATTAGAACAAAAGTAAAAGGGCCACTGGCTTTCACATTACTGGGTTTCTGGGAATCACACGTAGAAGATAGAAAAACTAATCAAGCTTCACACCTAGGCTTCTCAGGATTTACACCTAATATTGGCTACATGACTCAATATTAAATCGTAATATTGATGGAAATGCTTAGACTCCACATAAATCTGATACCTTAACAAAGCTTTACAAACATAGTTATTCTTAGACTCCACATGCACCTAAAGCATTACGCTGTTAAATTCTAGGACTTAGTTCTTAAATAAGAGTATACTACTATCCCATTTTAATCTACTTGACAAATAATAGATAACTTTCAGCAGATCTGGAAATTACAGAAACTTCTTTACGTTCAATAATTTCAGAAAAAAAGACTAATCCTGCTTGTTTTGTTGTCCGCATCATATGTGATTCTCAAGCTTGCTGTCTTCTAGGTGTGGTTCAATAGAAAACTTACTAGTGTGAAGCTGGTAGCCCTTTTAGTAGCATCTTAATTTACCTTGGACTCTTAAATAAGAAAATACTGCTATCCCTATTCAAATCTAATTAATTAAGGAGTTCTTTTATACCAAGGACTAATCAGAAACTAAAACATAAAATAGAAATCTGAACCTGGATAATTTCCAGCAATTCTGGAAATTACAGAAATATCCTTGTGTTTGATAATTACACAATAATATAATAATCCTGCTTATTTTGCTGTCTGCTTTATGAACTTAAGCCAATGCTTGACTTTTCTCATTGAATCACCCCTTTGTTCCTTTTGCTCCTTTGATCAGCTGACCTCAAAACTTCCTACTTCTTCTCATATGTGTCTTCTAGTCTAATTTCCACAAGGTGATAAGTGACTTTGCAAGTACATGCTGAACTTGTTAAGTTGATGCATTTTGTATCATTGGCTGATAACTGGTTAGTTGTGTTTCTCTTTTGAAAGTTGGCTGCTTCTGTGGTAACAGTGTAGTGAAAGCATGTGCTTTAGTATCTTTTTTTTTATTTTTAATTCAGACAGCTAACAGAAGAAGAAGCTACAAGTGACTGTTCTTCCTTTGCATCAAAAAACACAGAAAAGGTTCATTAGAGAATTAGATGAATGCATGGAAGTAGCTGATGCACATGGCTGTAATAAGTGCTTGCCTGAACAATTTTAATATGATTGCTTTATGCTTAACTATTCATTCACTCACCTATCTATGCACAAATTGTTTTATTAATATGTATGTCTGTGAAAGTTCTCATGTGTCCACGTGAGCGTATACATGTATATGTGTTACAGTCTGTTTTGGGTTAGGAGGTGGGGAATAGTCAGTAAGCTTTTGCTCATGTTTCAAATTTTGTGAATGGATTAGCTCCCTTTGTGAGTCAGCTAAGAGTGATCAATGCTCAGTTCGGATTGCGCCTCAAGACAGTAGTCCTATTTTTCAATTTGTTTGATGAAATTGGGTCCTGCAACGCTGTTTAGACCTCAGAAAACAGAATCTGGATGTGTTCTTAAAGAATCTCTTAAACATGAACACAAAATTCAAGCGGTATATCAATATGCAATGCTGTGTTATTACAAGTTTGAAAGATCCTAGGATGACCACACTGATTGTGTGACTTGTAATGAGTTGTGATGGGAGAAAATGTCACTTGGAGTTGGGTTGAGATAATGAATGATGCAAGAAAGATAAGAAGCAACAAGTAACGACAAAAGAGTGCTAAAATCAAGAATGAAATTGATACAAGTGAACATAGATTTTAGTGATGGAAAAATTATGATTTCAGTAAGAAAGCATAACTGAAATCCTAATGGTTGAGAAAAATTTGGGATGGCATGATAACTAGGAAGAAGAGTAAGAAATCTTCAATATTAACAACACTCAAATTAATACTTCAATACCCAGATATTATAACATAACTTGGAACAATATATAAAACTATGAAATCAACAAAATTAATAATTAATTGGCTATAGCTCTTGTATTATGCTCCCAGGTTAAAGCAACTAGTCGCAGTAGTGGTACATCTAGACCATAAGAGTCCAAGATATTAGCCTCATTTATGATTGTAATTGTTGAAAAATTAACATGTACTTGTTATTTGTCGCTACTTTTGATTCCTTGGCTATTAGTAAAGTCCCAATTTGCATCATCAACATTTGTTGCCACCATATAACTTTCTGGATTCCTTCTTTGAGCCTGCATTATACATTTAGGCAGAGGATCATTATAGTGTGGTAATTTAATAATATTTCTTAAGCTTCTCCATGCTCTCCATGTGTTCTACTTGATTTCAACTGTGGTAATTTAATAATATTTTTTAAGCTGCTCCATGCTCTCCATGTGTTCTACTTGATTTCAACAACATCATAAAAAGGGGGATAGACATCATAGATCAGTGGAGAATCCCAATTTTCACTTGTCAATAAGTTGTAGACATCATAGTTTGGTGCAGAATCCAAACTTTCTTCAATGAGTTTTCATTTTCAAAATAAGGACACAGGAAATCAACATTATGGTGCAGCATAGGGAACCAAGTCTGACTTTCACTGTACATGTGAACAGAATCCAAACTTTCTTCAATGAGTTTTCATTTTCAAAATAAGGACACAGGAAATCAACATTATGGTGCAGCATAGGGAACCAAGTCTGACTTTCACTGTACATGTGAACCAGGTCAAAACCATAATTTCAGTGATTTTCAGGTTGGAACTTGAAACAAGAGAATAAAGTAATAGTGTGTAGAACATACTGTTTTGCTAATAAACTAGCATTTCTAAAACATAGGGGAGGTGCCTCTTTTACATTTAAAAAAGTCTAATTTATCTTAACTAAGGTAGATACAGCTTTCTGAATAGGAACAAGACACCTTGAGTTAGAACAACTCCAAGCTAATGTCCTCATAACTCTTGGGTGATAACAAAATGATTTTAAAACTGCTAAATTAATAAAAGGAAGGATTAATTAATAATAGCTCCTCTAATTAGATAATCGCAGGAGTATGTACTCATCTTTTATTATACTGGTTCCTAAGAAAAACCAATCAACCAGAGTGAGGAGTTATATCCCCATTAATGTTGTCGAAGCTTTATACATGATTTTGTTAATGGTGTTATGAAGTAGGCTTTTTTGTGGTGTTGGTGGATAGTGGATACATTTTTTGATCCTAGAGTCTATGCATGTTCCATTAGATTATAGATGCTGCTTTGGTGGTTAATTAGGTACTGGAGGATGCCATGGCTGATTAGGTACTGGAGGATGCCAAATAGGAGGGGAGTTTGAGAAGGTGCATGCTGTAATTTAGATTTTTCATGGAGGAAGGTGTCAAGTTGAGTTGAGAGATAGTTTTTTTATTTTATTCAAGAGGTCCTCAGAAAGGTTATCCCCTGTATGATATTTTGGTTTCTGTGATAATGGATGTTCTGAGAAGATTGATTTATATAGGGGTTTCTTGGTTGTGAGGATATTGTCAGTCACATTTGCAATTCATTGATGATAACATTTTCTTTCTATCAAATGATAGCCAGGGGCTTGGCAATATGTTCTCCATGTTGATTTTTGAGAAGCTATTTGGCTTGAGAATTAATGCAAAAAAGAGTATTATGGTGGCTATTCCCATGTCAAAGTCTATTAGTAATGTGCTTGAAGGCTATGCCTAAATCTCTGGGTTGGTTACTCGAGATTGGTATTTGACATGCTTGGGTTTCTTTCAGAGGTGATCTACCCTTGCCAGCCTTTTGGGAAGCTTTGGTTGAGCAGGTATCAAAAGGATTTGGATGGGTGGGAAGGCGTATTTATTTATTTTATGTTGTGGGTAGGATCGTTCGTTTCAAGCTTCTTTGTAGCATCCCTTGATAATTGTTCTTTTAGGATTCCAATTTTTTTGCAATGGGGATTTCTTATGATCCTTCAAAAGGTCAGTTATAGAGACCATGTGGTCTGCTGGGAGGTGTTGCTGCTGTACTATTAAAGGGTTTTTTAGTGCAGGTCAGTTTAAGTGAGAATATTTTCTTTATGGGAAATTGGCCTTGGATCTTTCCTTCTAAAGTTCATTTCCTATGGCAAAGAGGCATTGACGGCAAATGTTTTCTTCAAAGAAATGGTTGTTATTCCCACGGTAGGATGGCTAATCATGCATGCGAGTCCTTGGAAGTTCATAGCACAGTTTTCTCCTTGTTTCTGCTCTAAGATATAAAGTTGGTAATGGTTTGTGTATTCATACTGGGGGTGAGTCTATTGGTTGGGATCTTTAGAAATTCCAATTGGTAGAAAACAGTGGACTTCCTCTTGTTGTTACCTGTTTTACATCCTACATCCATATTGGACACTAGATAGTTCTAGCAAGTTTACTTGAAAACTTTTGTTACACCTCAGACTCTTTGTGCTTTCCTGTGGTCAATCATATCTGGAAAGCCAGAGAAGTATCTGAAGTTAAAACATTTGTTTTTATTTGGTACTTGATATGATTAAGTCTAGATGATCAAGTCTAGTGACTTTTTGCAGGTTTCATGAGTTGCTTTTTCCTGACACTTTTGCTGTGTGTCATGATGGGAGTCACCTGTTACCTTGCCACTGATAGCATATGGTATGTGGTTCAGACTGTTTTTATGTTTTAGTAAGAGCAAGGGTTGCAAGCTTTAACAGACAAGTGCTATGCTAGCAGTTATATGGACTCTTTGGATGTGACGGAACTTCAGAACTTTCAGGACTATTGTAATTTAAGATTGCTTTTATGGGCTAGGATAGTTCTTTTCCCATCGCTATGGATCTTAACTCAAGATTCCTTTAGAGGAATCTCTTTAGCTGACACACAGTGGAACTGGAATGCTCCCTTGTCTTCGGTTTTACCTTCCAAGGAGTGTATCTTATCTTCCTAGTCTCCTTTGAAAGTATGCTCTTTCCTTCCTGTAAATTCTCATATACATAGTAAAAGCCCTTAAATTATTTGGTGAGTAAGTGGAATATATGGCATTGATTGTTTAAGTTAGTAGAGAGCCTTGGTTATTCCAAGTGGTTGCATGGTTATTGTCAATTTCCTATGGGGTTTTGGGAGAAGGAAGGACCATAATATTTTATGGTGTTCTGCAGCCTGTGGGGTCCATTTGTTGTGTTTGATTCGAGAGGAATTTTAGAGCTTTTAAGCCCAGTTTACATAAACACAACCGATTTTAGGTAGAGTTGTGTCTCTTGCCTCATTATGGTATCGTGCTTCAGGTGCTTTTTCAGGGATTTTTTTAATTGACCGAAGTGAAATTGGAATGCGTTATTATCATAGTTTTGCTGTGCTGTGCTTCTTAGTTTGGAGGATGGCCTATTCTCCTAATTCTCTCTGTATAATTTCTTCCTTTCATTAATGATATCTTTCATTATCTTAAAAAAGGTGCCTTCATCAATTTAATCAGGGCCTAGTCTCAAGCTTAGAAATAATAATTAAATTAAATATCATAAAGATAAATACAAGATAGAGGATTCTGCTCTTTTTAAGGTTTGCTAAGTTGCAGATCTAATTAGTTGGTTGTTTTAGTCTTCATATGGTTACAGTGAGGTTATTTTGATTAATTTTATTGAAATCTCTCAAACAGGAATAATCCTCTCAAAGTATAGATGGAGCCAAGCATCTGACATAATTGAAAGGGCAGGGATGACTAAGCTGTAGGATTATCGAATAAATTAGATCATCTAGTTGAACCAACCTTCAGTTGATGGTTGTACTTCATAGTTTTTAAATACTAGAATCAAATATCACTTGTCTTCCTTTGCTACGCTAGAATCTACCTGGAAAAGAGTAGAGGAAATGGAGCATGAAATCATGATGGGAGTGGCATCAACGAACTGCGATTCTCTTGTTTGACTTTGTTGAGTATGAAGTCGTGATGGGAGTTGCATCAATTGGTGGTTTTTAAGGTGCTATGGTTTGAGATTTTTTATTTGCTATTTATTGAAATGCTCATAAAACTAGGTCTTGTTTTCCCCATTCTGCTTGCATACAATACTATTGTTATTGAGCATGAGTGGGAACAAGCTTGGCCCTGACTTACCACATAACTGGTTTGTTGTTAGCTAATTTTGAGGTGTATGAACTTTCCCACAACTTGTTACTAAATTTAAGATACAGTTGTTAATGATAGTATCATGCCTTTCAAATACCTTTCCTTTTGAACATCATTAATTGCTCTGTAATGTGACATGTCATTCAGCGAATAAGTTGGGTCTGGAAGAGTTGAAAGTGATTTAATTGATGTTGGGGGGCGGGGCGGGGGGGGGTTCCCTTTGTTGTAAATAACTAAGAATATAAAGTTTTGTTATAATTTAAGTTGCAAAGTTAAGTAGGAATTTCTTTATGCCATCTGACGTCATCACAGTGAAGCCTGCACTCCTATGTTTCTGATGTTCCATGTGCTGTATGTGGTGGTTTTCTGGTTGCGGGTCAAGCTGTTAGTAGCCTGTTCTTCGTGGCTTTGAATATGCTAGTTCACTATGTTTTTTTCTAATCTAATTCTTATGTGTTTTCTGTTTATTGAACTTCTAGGGTGTTATTTTGCTTTCCTTCAATTGAAGCACCTAGTTTTCTCTTTTCCATAATTGAATGCACTTAACTTATTTCTTTGACTCGGGCTTTAGGTACTTCATTGTTAAGAGCTGCAACCTTGAAAATTTGGAGTTATCTGTGCAGCAAGGAGTATGGGCAACACAAAGGAGCAATGAACCTAAACTGAATGAAGCTTTTGACTCTGCTGAAAATGTAATCTTGATTTTCTCAGTAAACCGGACTCGGCATTTCCAGGTATGTTTGGAATTTATTGCTCAGTTTGTTGCTTAATTTGGTAGAGTGGATTCCTGATTTTCCAAAAAATATATGTTTTTTTGGACTTGTCTTGATTAAGGCTGCTACATGGCTTACTTGGTTTCTAGTTGCATGAAATTGCTCTTGTTTGCTCTGTCTTAGATGCTAAGCTAATCATATATGGTTGATAGGGTTGTGCAAAGATGACATCCAAAATTGGTGCTTCTGTTGGTGGAGGGAATTGGAAATATGCACACGGAACTGCACATTATGGGAGGAATTTCTCAGTCAAATGGTTGAAGGTATTTTTTCCTTCTATGTTTGTTTATGATTTGAATGGCAGGATGTGATACTTTCATTATAAAATGATTATCAGTTTCTTGATCCGAAGTAAAAATGACAGATAAATCCATAGAAGGTTGTTTTAATTTTAATTGGAGTTTAAAATTTGATGGATGTGAAAGTTTTGTGTTTTATGTCTTTCATAACATCATCTTGTAACACATTAAAGAAGATTAATGTAAAACCTCAGGCTGCAACTAAGAAGGTTTAGTGTATGATGTGGTACAGATTTGACTTTCTATCATAAATGCTTTCTGGTGGGATTTGGTCTGGAAAATTGGGGATTTAAGGGTTTGGATTAAAGAAAAGTGATATAGGGTTTATAAAATTGCAGATGAGCTATTAGACTTTTAGCATTACATTATAATTGTTGGAGATAGAGGATAGTGAGCCTCCAATTTTATCTCCATTTTTCTTCTTTATTCTATACTCATTTCTCCACAAAATCGAGTTTACTGACTGTATTTTTATAAAATAGAAAACAAGGCCCTCTTTTGGGTTTTTTAAAATAATGAATGACTAAAAGATTAAATAAGAGATGAACCAAAGAGGGCCCTTGTTTATTAAAGAGGAGAATTTGGAAAACAACTTTTAGTAGTTCTCTTATTTTCTAGAGAACTGGTAGAATAGAAAACATATGTTCAAGTAAATACTAGTTTCTAAACACATTTCTTATAGTTCCGTGTTTTCTAGACAACTAGAAACAAGAAGCACAACTTAAAGCATCGAACTAATTGTTCTCAACTCTCACGTGTCAGCTTAATGCACCACATGATCATAAGGAACAAATTGCTGGAATTTTTTTAAAAGGATTGTGTTCTCCATTAAATTATATGATTACATTAGCATATGTATATTGGACTGAAAATTCATAATGCTAAGTAGACCTGAACTAAATAAAGAAACACTAGTATTCTTATATTGAATAAGCAATAGAATGAGGAGCTCAAATCTTCTTCATGAGAAAGATAATATCTTCAAAAGTTTATTCAGTTGCTCTGGTAACACTAACTACTTTTAGACTGGTCTTTGATGACAATCAGACTATATAGACATCTCAAAATGCATGCAGTTGTGTTTGTTTTTCAGCATTAATCATGCAACATAAACATTTTGTATTTTTAACTTGACTTGGAGGCTACTTCAGTTACAGAAGTAACAGTGGGTAATAAGAAACAATACAGGCTCCTGAATGTCATGATGCATTAATTACTTGTGTTTCAGAGTCCTGAGTGGCCTTGCTCAAGATTGTGGCTCCATATCATATGGGGTATTTTTGTTTTTAGTTCACGGCTATCCTTCAAATGTTTTGCGTGGCTAACAGAAACAGACTGCAGCTGCTTTTCAAAGTCATATTTATCACAACAGATATGTGCATTGGACATTTATTAATGAATGGGGGAATATTAAAATTAAAAATAAAATAAAATTGTACGATTTAAATATTAGTGATGTATGATGTAGCTAATTGCAATTTCCCACTTGCAGTTGTGTGAACTGTCCTTCCACAAAACTCGTCACCTGAGAAACCCGTTCAATGAGAACTTACCAGTGAAGGTAGTACCTTTGGTCTTTGTCTAGTTTATTCTTTTGTTCATCTTCTATTTCATTGCATGAAAAGATATACTGTTTGTACTGTGTGTGTGAGGACTTACAGTTATCTGCTCGTACAGAATGAGTTTTTTTTTTTTTTTTAATATCAGTATTAGTTTATATGAAATTGTATTCTAATAAATCTGCCTTACCAACTACATTCAAGTTCCCAACTATGGGAATTAATATTTGATTGTTCAGGAATTTTAATGCTGTATGACTTCTATTAGTATTCATTAATAGTTAAAATAGAAATTTAGATTATTTTAGTTTCTTACTGAATTAGGACTACTTAATAGGTTTTCTTATTTATATGGTTTGGTTCATGTAAAAAGAGAAATAAGCACCCTGCCTATGCATTTGGATAACATTGAATATTAA
This sequence comes from Populus euphratica, assembly GCF_000495115.2. Taxonomy (NCBI): domain Eukaryota; kingdom Viridiplantae; phylum Streptophyta; class Magnoliopsida; order Malpighiales; family Salicaceae; genus Populus; species Populus euphratica. The sequence continues at coordinate 34,467 of NW_011500763.1, read as the reverse complement.
TTATCAGAATAAAATTAGCCTTTTCTCCCGTTGAATATTAATAAAAAACCCAACCTTGGTTGCCTCTCATAAACATACTGTATTTGGGTGTTGCTTACAGCCACCTCATTTGGTAAATAAAGGACATACAGCATTAGCACTATTCTTTTTGAGAATCATACAAGGAACTTCACTTTTATCAATGCCTGTAGTATACTTTCAGGTCTGATGAATATTTGATGATACCCAATGCCCGCTCTTCAAATCTATATTAGAAAAGATTGTATAATTCTTTTGTGTCAAGCTTAGGGTTAAAGTAAATAGAAATCATGAATCACAGTTCACCCAGTTTTCAATAGTAAATGTAATGTTTCGAGGAAATGATAAATTATTAGTTAGTTCTTATATTTCCAATGTACTTATAACTTAATTATTTTTATTTAAAGTTTCCATATCAACCCCGCTGCTTTTTAATAATCCAATCAAATTACAATTTGTGCATGTTGTTTTCAATTTAAGCAATAACTTTCATTTATTTTCTATTATTAACTATCGGTATCCAGCAATACAGACAACTTCTATGATTAATAAAATGCAATTGTTTCCTCGGTTGCTAATTATCAAGTAATAATTTATATTGCCAGTAATTTTTTTTTTTATTTTCAATAATTGAAACATGAGATAGTTGAATTTAATTAATCTGTTCCTTTTCCTTACTATCTTCACATGTTTTGGGATTTTGTATTCTTATTGTTGATTCAAGTAGATAATATGCATTGATGCTTTATCTAAGTTAAATAAATAAATAATTCATTAAATAAAATTTGGAGATAAGGCATTAGTAATTAGTAAAAAAAAAAAAAAAAAAAAATCTAAGTGATAAAAGGATCTGAAATATATCTTTATTTAAGAAAATTTTCTTTGATTTATGTGAATTATTGGATAATGTTATACTTAAAACAAAAAAACTGCATAACAATTGAAACAAAATTGTAATCATCCAAAGAATCACTAGTGTCAGTAGCTAGTAATTAATTATTATTGTTACCACTGTTAGTTTTGTATTAGTGCAATCGTCCAGAAATTTAAGTAGCTCTTTCATAAAATATTAATAACTGAACTCCACATTTCAAAATCATTTATATCAATATGGTTTTACCACACTTCTTTTGTTATGATAGTTTCCTTGGTAATATAAATTGCTTATTTGAGCTGTGTTGTAGTGAAGTCCTAATATTAGTCCAACTAGTCATTTCTAGTCTTCTCTAATGCTATAGTGTGTCTATTTACTTATTTCTAGTTATGTTTGTACTTTTCATGAATGCAGATTAGTAGAGATTGTCAAGAGCTAGAACCCTCTATTGGTGAGCAATTGGCATCCTTACTTTATCTGGAGCCAGATAGCGACCTCATGGTATGCTTGTTCCATGAATTTTTTTTTTATTTTAAAAAATGGTGCGGTAGATAAAGATACACGTTAACTATTTATAGAATGAAGAAAGAGATGGAAAGAAAGAAGGATGCGATGTGTCATTGTCCTTTCCTCGTTTGGCAGTTAATGCAGTTACACACTTTGAAAATTTTGCTGTTGAGAATCTTAAAATAATGAGTTTATTGCCCATTTCCCCTGCATTTAGAATGTGCTAACCTTCTTATGGTCATGTAGTAATTATGAAGAGGAATGGTAAATATGTATATTGGGTTGTATCACAAATGGTAAGGGATCATGTGAAAGACAAGATATTAGATCCAAAGCTTACCACCCAAAGTAGTTCTTAACATGGGATGGAGGATGTTGCTTTCTTGATTGATTGAGATGACCACCATATAGTATTTGCACTTTAACAACATAACCTTCTTATGGTCATGTAGTATTATGAAGAGGAATGGTAAATATGTATATTGGGTTGTATCACAAGTGGTAAGGGATCACTTAAAGACAAGATATTAGAGGATCATGTAAAAGACAAGATATTAGATCCAAAGCTTACCAACCAAAGTAGTTCTTAACATGGAATGGAGGATTTTGCTTTCTTGATTGATTGAGATGACCACCATATAGTACTTGCACTTTAACAACATTTCTAGTATCGTTTTCTTGAATATTTTTTACTTGAGTCCTTGTAGATTTTAAAAGATGATCAATCTTGTTATTCTATAAATGCCCTTTTCAAGGGTTTTATGAACTTTTTCCTCATTAGTGATCAAAAGGGTATTTCTGGTACAGATGTATGTGATTGATTTTTTTTTTTTTTTATCCACAAGGTATGGTTATTTCTTGAAGGAATGTGATGCTCTATAGGTTATTATAATTTTTATAATTATTTTATAACATACATACCTATTCGACCTAGTTCACAATTATCACAAATAGTTACCAGATTGATCAACTATATTTTAGTCCTTGCTAATTTAATGACATTTCACTCTGGCATTTATAATTTATAATTTATAATTATCTCCCATTTCCATAAGATTTTAGTGAGAATCCCTAATGTTATATTTTTTCTCTCACTTTTTACCTTTTCTCTCTGGTTTATTTTCCAGAATTCCATATAGGTAATAATATCTCATAAAAATTATATATCCATTAAGGCGTGGTATTCATGCCAACTCAGTGCTTGCTGGGTGGTGATAAGTTTTTGGGATGCTAGTAAAGGTAGTCCTCCATCCAGAAGACATGTTCAATTAAATTTCCAAAGCTAAACATTAAGGAATATCATCCTACAACTATCAAAATTTAAGCAGTTTGTGCCCTGCCAGAAGCAATTATCAAATTTTATTTGTAACATGCTTTCTTTTCGTGTGCCATTATTAGCACTTATATCAACAAAACCCACTCCTAGCTGCAAGTGGCCACGGATCAATCCTATATATTCAATGACTAGTGTCACGTTTTCCAACAAGGAAGTCTTATAAAATTACTTGAATATACTTGATTTCATTCGTTTCCACCTCAGTTTGTATTTGATTTAACAGCATAGTAGAATTTATAGTAGCTTGAATATTAAATGATTCTGTTTGCTTCTACCTGCAGTTTGTGTTTGACTTAACAGCATGGAAGAATTAACATTAGCTTGTACAAAAAATACAGAATTCATGCATGTTGTCAATGTCTTTTAGATGATAATGTCCTTGCTTGTTAAAGAGTCACCTGTGTGGCTAACAACAGGGGTTCTTATTTATGCTTCTCACTATATATTTTGTAACTAGATTACATTAAAGGCATGAATTGAAAATGAAAGAAAATATTTATCTTCCTCTGTGTCTTTATTTGTTTCTTCTCCCTCAATGAATTCTTTCTTTTCTTCTACTAAACTTATTTGAAAGGTTCAATTACTTTTCATGATACCAATTGTCATGGTTCAAAAGTGATTGAATTGGCTAGTAGAAGAGAAGGAAGAGTTCATTGAAGGACAAGAAGAAAATAGAGGCTGATATTCTTTCCTTTTCTGTTCATTCCTTCAATGTAATTATAGTAAGAAGCATAAAGGATCGAATTAATGTCATTTTTATTTTTTCTTATTTATGTTCTAAGGAATGAATTAACTTCAGTTTTCTTATTTCTTGTTTATGTGCCAACTTATCTCAATCGTGGAAAACACCTCCTTCCATTTCTTTGTTGTCTTTGATTCTGTACACTTAGCCACAGTAATTTGGTAATCTTTGAATGATGATATGAAACTAGTCATCAATAAATGTAGCATAAATTGAATTTTCAGAACTAGAAACAAATACAAAACTAGAATTATGTGGTTGTAGGTAAGGTTTTAGGGAGGTGGGGATTATGTTCAGAATCATGAACATTTCTATTTTTGAACTATTCTTTATATTGACAAAACTGATGTGCTTAATGGGTGGCCGTGCTACACTCGCTATTATTTGATTCTAAGGTGCAGCTCTCCAAATTATGGAATGCAATGAACCAAATGTATTTAAATAATATTCCTTTCTGGGATGCAGGCAATCTCAGTTGCAGCTGAAGCAAAACGAGAAGAGGAAAAAGAAAAAGGGGTCACTCCTGACAGTGGGGGTGAAAACCCTGACATTGTCCCATTTGAGGACAATGAAGAAGAGGAGGAGGAAGAAAGTGAAGAGGAGGTGGAAGCCTTTGGGCATCCTCTTGGAGCAGCAGCTCAAGGCAGAGGGAGAGGTAGAGGAATCATGTGGCCTCCTCACATTCCAATTGCCCGTGGGGCAAGACCCATCCACGGCATGAGAGCTTTTCCTCCCATGATGATGGGTGCTGATGGTTTTTCATACGGAGCTGTTACACCTGATAGCTTCGGAATGCCAGATCTCTTTGGTGTGGCTCCCCGTGGATTTGCCTCATATGGTCCGAGGTTTTCTGGTGATTTTACTGGTGCTACATCTGGCATGATGTTTCCTGGGCGGCCTTCCCAGCCAGGAGCTATGTTTCCAGCTGGTGGATTTGGGATGATGATGGGTGCAGGACGTGCTCCATTTATGGGGGGAATGGGTCCCACTGCATCAAATCCTCTTCGAGGGCTTCGGCCAGGTGGCATGTTTGCCCCACTTCTCGCATCATCCTCCCAGAACAATAACCGGTCTTTTAAGAGAGATCAGAGAGCAGCACCTAGTGATCGAATTGACAGACATAATATAGAATCAGATCTGGTTAGGGGTGCAGCTGGGGAATCAAATGATGAGACAAGATACCCGCAGGAAACATACAAGGTTTCCCATGAAGATCAATTTGGTGCTGTAAATAGCAATAGAAACAATGAGAGTGGAAGTGAGGATGAGGCACCTAGACGGTCAAGGCACGGGGAGGGAAAGAAGAAGCAGCGAGGTTCAGAAGGAGATGCTAATCCTGGCTCGGATCACAAACAGTAAGATGCACCTCCTAGATTCCTAGTGTAGCATAATTAATCAGGAAGGCCAGCCGTAGCACATGCTTTTCTCTGTCTCTTATCAGCTCCCTTTGAATGTGACATAACTGTGGACTTGAACACTCTTTTTGGGGCAGAAAAATGTACGCCCGCCCAAAATTTCTAGGTTAACATGTAAAATATATAGTAGTGTACCAAATGAATGGGTATATAATGAGATTAATGGAATGCTGATCTGATGTATAGCAATGTTTCTGGAGTTTGAACATTATACGTGGACGTAACCATTCACGCCGGGTGGGGATATTGCTGGCCAATTCACCGCTGTATGGCTGACCGATGATTTCTAGCAATTCCAGTTTCATGCAGGCGAGTTGCAGCCTGCGTTTGCTAGTTTGTAAAAAAGGGGGTCAGAGTCTTTGTGGACGATTGGTTATGCATAAAAATAAGTTCCCCGTGAATTAATATTCCTGAGACGATATTCCTTCTTTCTATAATTTTCAAGTTGCTATAATCCTTTGGTTTTTCTGATTTATTTATTTATTTATTGTTTTGCAAAATATCTTTAAAAATAAAAATCAACCAAGAGTGAGGAATAGTCTTACGTGCAAGAAAGTGTTACTATCTCCTTTGACTGCAATTTTGTTATGATAAAATCAAACGATTTAACACAATAAAAATAATTCCTAATAGACGACTCAGTCAGTATGATAAATTATCATATAAACCATGTGCAGTGTGAATAAATATTTATTTGGATAACAAGTTTATGATTTTAAATTTCTTTCATTTAAGCACACCAGATTTTATCAAACTTCTAATCAAGCACTTCCATTGATTACTCTATTTTCTATTTCACCTTTACTAAAGGAAAATTGTCAGATTTCAATTTTTCTCAATCATTTACATGAGTTTTGTTTTATTTTTTATTGTGGTATATCAACTTTCAATTATTCCAATTCAATTTTTGTATGAAAGCTATTCATATTTTCTATTTATTTTACAATCACATGATTTATCTTTTTAAAATAATAAATATTTTAAACTTCATTAATAATTTATTTATTAGTTTTGATTAATCATAAAATATTGTTTACCTCAACGAAGGTAAAAGATTTTCTTTTTAAAAATATCTATTTTAGTTTAAATTATTTATATTTATTATATAATATATTTTAGCGGGTATATATATGTGTGTGTGGCTTTTTTTATATATATATATATATATATATATATATATATATATAAAGCCACATCAAAAAATAAAAAAATTGATTGAAGCACTTAATTGAGATAATAAAAAATAGTAGTGTATCAGAACAAAAAAGTATTTATACCAAAAATAATTCATCTTATGTTATAGGAGAAAATATTTTTGAAACAATTGCTCACTTTGCTTTTTTAGTAAGACAATAAAAGAAGCTGAAAACTACCATTGATTATGGAATTAGGATTCACAATAACAATCGACAATCAATTTTTATGTATAACAAGAATCTTTAACAGCAAAATTAATGGATGTTGCAGTATAATTGGAACACATGCAATTTCCTAGAGAATATACACAAATAAAAGAATACAAATTGTGCTAAGATTGAGATTGTAAAGTCATTATCTGATTTTGTATTATACTAGGATTTTAAGTTTATGTACAATTCAATTTTTAGTATATTATAAATAGGTCATCTATTAGATGAAAACAATGATTAGCTTCACGTATATAATTTTTTTTTACAACTTTCTACTATTTATAACATTTTTTATTTATAGGTTTCTATACCTTTATTTACTTGCTTTGTTTTTTTTTTTACATTAACTTTTTTTTAACATGTTGAAATCAAGTTAAAAAATTCACAATCTTTTTAGTTTGTAAGGCAGTTATTTATCTTTGATCAGGATTAAGTTACTAATTTTAGTTTCTTCATGTTGGACGAAAGAAATGAAAAACATGTAAAATATTGTTCAAATAATTAACTATTAATCGTAAGGCTAATAATAATTGATCATCATATTTGCATTCAACAATTAAAGAAATTAACATGTTTAGTGAGACTAATTTATTAAAATAATAACATATCAGTAATTATGTTAAAAATCAAATTAAAAAAAATATTTTTATAATGATTGATGACTAGTTAATCCACTCAACTAATAAAGGTTATTCTTTTAATCATGAAAAGTGACAATCACTTACCAAAAAAGGTGCCAATAAAACAACTTGTATTAGGTATGCCACATGGTCACACTTTATCCTTTAATTCCCTATATCATTAATGAATTGTACTAGGATAGAGCAATGATACCCATCATGTAATCCATAACTCTTGCATATTTTTTAATGTATTTTTCTTTGTATAACCTAATAGTTATCTTTTATAGGGGTCTGATAACATGATTAGACGGTCATAATTAGATTGGCTAAACCCTAATTAGCCAACAACTGTTCTTTCTAAAGGTGTGTTTTTATTATCATAACTTAATCCTATATAACACTAATTTAAGGGCTTAGGTGGAGTTGATCAGATACTTATTTTATCCAGATACTTGAGAGGCATGTCCATAGATATTTTGAAAAAAAAATTCTTATAAAAATATTTGCAAGTTCTCAAGTTCATCATAGATATCATATGCCACACACTAGATACCATAATAAGCTTAACCTAACTTGAACATGATTGCTTATAAGGTACCACTTATCCTACAAGTGTAAAGATAAACTTGGGCCAATTATATGGCTCAACGAAAGGCTATGTAGTATACAATGATGCATTAAGAAAAGGGCTTGGTTATATAATAACGCAGCATGAGAAAGTTATAGTGTATGCATCTCAACAATTAAAGCCACAAGAACTTAAATACCTAATTTATGATTTTGAACTTACGACAGTTGTGTTTGCATCGAGGGTGTGGAGACACTACTTGTATGGCTTTCAAGTCCAAATATTTATATATCATAATAGCTTAAAGTATCTCATGTCAAATAACAAATCAAACATTAGACAAAGGAGATGGGTAGAGCTAATTAAACAATATGATTGCATAATAGACTATCATACTATGAAGGCGAATGTGGTGATTGATGTCTAAAGTAGAAAAAATTGGATTGTAAAAGAGGACTTCGATAATGGAGATAGAAGGGAGATGAAAAAAATTAAAGAATAAATGTTTAATTAAGCCTGGGACCTAACAGGTCATTAGTAGCATAATTAAAGGTATGATCTACCTTTCAAGATAGAATACATGAAGCAAAATTAAGGGATGCAGAGATTGAAAAGTGAGAAGAAAGTTGGACATGGGGCTTAAGATACTTTACAAGATTTCAAATGATGGTGTAGTAATGAGGGATAAATGAATGTATGCTCCATAAGATATGATTATTAAGAATGAAGTGCTAAAAGAGGTTCATTAGTCAAAATTTATTATTTATCTTAGAAGTACTAAGATGTATAAAGATTTAAAAGAGTGTTATTGGTGGAAAAAATGAAAAGGGACATATTTGAATATATAGCCAAGTGTGGAATATATTAGTAAGTGAAGGTAGAACATCAAAAACCCGCGAGACCCTCACAACCCTTTTTAATTCTTGAATAGAAATGGGACAACATAACTATGAATTTTATAACAGGCCTGCCTAAATGAAAAAAAGGCAATAATATAATATGAGTTATTATAGACTAGTTAACTAAATCTCCTTTATTCCTACCCATGAAAATGACGAACTCGATGGATAGATTGGCTTAGTTGTATATGAGAGAAGTGATAAGACTATATGGAATTCTAGTGTCCATTGTTTCGTATTAGGATCCTAGGTTTACTTCTTGATTATGGTCGAGTATTCAACATGCGTTAGGAACACGATTGGATTTAAGTATAATTTTTCATCTACAGATCGATGGACAATCTGAGAGAACCATTTAGATTTTGGAGGACTTATTAAAGGTATGCATTTCGAAGTTTGGAGGAAAATAGAAGGATCAACTATCGCTTGTAGAATTCATATACAACAACAATTATCAAGCTACAATAAGAATGACTCCTTACAAAGCTCTCTATGGTAGGGATTTAGAATGTTAGTATACTGGGAAGAGGTGGTAGACAAAAAGGTGGTAGACAAAAAGCTATGTGGAGCAAAATTGATAGAAATAACCTCTAAAAAAGTGAGGTTTATTAAAGATAGAACAAAAACTGCCTATGATAGATAAAAAAATAAAAATAAAAAATGCTAATATTTAAATAAGACCTTTTAAGTTTGAAGTGGGTGACAAAGTGTTTTCAAAGGTGGCCCCGTTGATGCATCTATCAAGATTTAGTATGAAGAGGAAAGGGCTCTTTGAAATTGTATATAGAATTGGACTAGTGGCATATAAGTTACCTTTGCCCCCATCATTGACCAAAGTGCATAATGTATTCCATATTTCTTTACTTTGAAAGGTTGAAGTATATTCTTCCAAACTATTACCCCAAGTTTTTATAGAGATTAAGGAAGATTAACAGTCTCAAATCATCAAACCATGCATTTAAAAACTAACTTGAGCATATATTCTAAAGTGTGCATATTAGTTTAAAACATGATTATACATATTAAATCACAAATATTGTCCATTAGACTACAACTAACCATAATAGATGCACAATAAATATTCTAGCAAGAACTTGAAAAACATTCTAATAAGCTTTTAATCCTTAGCTTGTATGAACTTGTTCTTTTCTCTTTTCTTCCTTCAACTTTTCACATGATTTTCTTAATTTTTTTCTCTTTTTACTCAAGGATTCTTCTTTATTTTTCTTTTTATTTTCTCTTTATCCTCCCCTATTTTTTCTCCTCAAGAGCACCTGCCCTTTTATAAGCAAACTAAAAACCTCCTTGTGGTTCGACCCCGGTCTTGCCGGGTTATTTTTTACTTCGACACTCCTGCACTTGGGAGAAACTAGAAGTTGCGAACCTATGATGGTTTTGCAGAAGATGGGTGGTTTATAAAAGGACATCAATCTTTTAGTCGTGTCAGTTTTGCAGAAGATGGGTGGTTTATAAAAAATTATTTCTCATCCTCTCCTCTAACCTCTTTAAAAAGTTGTATTTTGGCCTATTTTATCCTTTTATGAGCTCAAATCTATCAAGAGAAGGAAAACCACATAGTCTACTCAAACATGAAAATTTTCTTCTTTAGTTATAGTTGATTAAATAGGACATTTTAACTAGATTATCTGAAATTATGATATTGTCAACATCTTTAAAGCAAATAAGATGTAAATATTTGGTGGGAGTAGCCGATCATTCATCTCAAAGTGGTGGCGGTTGGAGCCGTTGAGGTAGTCAGAAATGCAACATTCATTAACTCAAAGTGGTGTCTCGATCAACTTTTATTTGCTAAAGAAGATGATAAATGGAGATAGGATAATATGTCATTTGGTTTCTCTATTAAAAATGAGTGACATGTCATATATTTAAACCCTAGGAATTAGGGTTTCTAATTGAGATTTTGGTAAATTTCAAGTTAGTCCATGTCTTTTAAATTTCTAACACATGCAACTTAATTGACTAATAAGCTTTTTAATTGTTACAATTGCACCCTTATAAACCTTGGTTTAAATATTTTAATTTAGGAGCATTTTACAAATTAGTCCTTGGTTTTCATATTATATAATTTGACCCTTATTGACTATTAAATTCTCAATTTCTTTCAAATTAACCCTTGATTTGATTGCTTTAAGTCCCTGAACTCACATGCTTTTTGCATTCTGGCCTTTGATTTTGAAATTCTTTAACTTGACCCTCAATTACCCTTCAATCTTTAAATTTCCTTCAATTAAACATTTAATTTTATTAATTTAAATCCATAGACTTACATGCCTTTTGCATTTTATTCTTTATTTTTGAAATTCTTTAATTTCATCTTTAAAAGCCTCATACCTTTAAATTTCTTACAATTAAACCCCTAATTGCACCAATAGAGCATTTCAAAGTTTTAATTGTGTATTGAAATTTCTAATCTTTATGAATTGATTCTAATTAGGCCTATAAACAAATTTTCCTTCAATTAAGTGATTAAATAAGTTGATTAAGCTTATTAAAGATTTAATTAAGTCCTTAAACTTAATTAATTCTTATAATTTTGGTCAACCTTGGATTTCAACCTCAATTTTCTTTATATTAAGCCTTTCTTCATCCCATTTTATCAAAATATCTAATTAGTATTTAAAAGTACATTTTTATCAAGGTTTTATATATCATTTTACACTTAAAGTACCAATAACTACTTAACTAAAACATGTTTTATAATAACAAGTCTGATACCATAAGATACCTTTAATTTATGATAAATATTCATTCTAAATACAGGCCTATCGCATCAATAAAAGGATTAAATAATGAGTTGAAGTACTGAAATTGAAAGGATAAAGAAAGGGTGAAGCTTAGAAAAGAGATACTAGTTTAGTCCAAACTGAAACACTATTCTGTAATTGGATCATAACTGGAGTTGTAGAACTTGAATTTAGGTCTACTTTATATGGATGGAAAGGTAAGACATGGTCTAAAACTTTCATGCGGAAGGTAAGACTTAATTCTGCTATTTGAAAGTCCAAATCTTATTAACAATGTAGAAGTTCGAATTTGTCCTGTAGCTCAGATATTGTTCAGTGTTCAGCTCATATCTCGAGTTCTAGAAGTCCAAATGACCTCAATGTTTTTTTTTGAAAAGCCAAGATAATTTCTTAGAACTTTCATGAGTAAGGTTGGTTTAAGTTTTGACGTAATCGATCATGTTTTGTTCAGAGAAGAAGATAAGGATTGTCACGAAGTCAAGAACCAGACAGCTGCTCAACAATTAGTCATCAAATCAATAGTTTTAAATTTTAGCCTGTAAAAAAAGGGCATTTTCCATACATTTAAACATCTTGGTTCCCAGATCAAGATCATGTGCTTGCTTTCTCTTTCTGTATTTTTGTAATGCTTATGTTTTGTTTTCATTAATACCTTGTTTATGTCTTTTATTTTCTTTCCTTTACTTAGTTAACTTTATCTTATTTATGTTCTTATCTTGTTTATTTATGTTTATTTCTTTCATTATGTTTAACTAAGTTTATTATGTTAAGGTGAAAAGGTTACACTAATGGTGTAAGAATAAATATAATATAAACTCAACATGGATCTTAATGTTTGATAATAGTATGATTTTTATTAGTTATCTTATTCGAATAATGCTAATACTTGTAAATATTTTCAAATATTCATGATTATAACTTATGTTAACAACAATTCAAGTTTCTTTTATAGCAGAGGTGTCGGTTATACCATACGGTTTGGGTTATGAAAGTGCCAAGTATTTATTGTACTAAGGGTTAAGGAATATAAATCTAGTGTAACTATTTAACAAGCAAAATATTAAAAGTGAACAAGATAACAAATATAAAACATATTAGTATCATTCAATTTTCTCTTCACAATGCATAGATCTTTCAAAAATTTAGCATAAGAAGGAACTTGTTTAATAGTATCTAGCAAAAGTATATTGATCCTTACTTGTTGAAAGTTTTAAAGATTTTAGAGTTGTGATTGACTTTTCTTTGTTTAGTCAAGGCTTGAGGAAATAGATGTGCTGGTAAGGAATCAGTCTTTTCTTTGCAATATTCAAATTCAACCCTTTCCTTACCCTCAGAGATTGACTCATCATCTTTCTCACAAGGTTCAAGAGTGGGTTTTTCAATAACCTTACCACTACCAAGAGTGATGACTGATTTGGCTTGATCCAAGTGTTGGCTTCCACATGAAAGGATTGATTGATGACTTGAAGAACTTAAATTGCATGGATAAAGAGATGGTCAAACTTAGAGAAGAGATGTCGGTGCAATCCAAACTGGAACACTGTTCGGTAATTGGGTCATATCTAGAGCTATATATCTCAGATTTAGGTCCAATTTATATGGATGGAAAGGTAAGACATAGGCCTACAACTTTCATATGGAGCCCAAGATCTAAAAAGGCCATTATCAAGTCCAAATTGTAGCAACAACAAAGAAGCCCGAATCTGTCTTCCAGCCCGAGCACTGTTCGGTATTTTGGCCATATCTGGAGTTCTAGAAGTCCAAATGAGCTGAATTTTTTACACAAGAAAGCTGAGACAATTGCCTACAACTTTCATGTTTGCAACTGGCTCCAGTTTTGACGTTATCAATGACGTTTTGGGCAGACAAGAGAAGATAAGGATTGTCACCAAGTCAAAAGTTGGCCACCCACTTATCAATTAGTCATCAAATCAATAGTTCCCAATTTTGGCCTATAAAAGGAGGTATTTGCCATGCATTTAGGCATCTTGGTGTTCAGATCAAGATCATGCTCTTCCTTTCTCTCTTTGTATTTTTTGTAATGTTTATGCTTTGCTTTCATTAATATTAAGTTTATGCTTTTCATTTCCTTTCCTTTACTTAGTTAACTTTTATGTTCTTATTTTGTTTATCTATTTTGCTTTCTTTCATTATGTCTAGCTAAGTTAGTTATGTCAAGGTGAAAAGGTTACACTAATGGTGTGAGAATAAGTATAATGTAAACTTAATATGGACTTTAATGTTTGATACTAACATGTTTTATATTTGTTATCTTGTTTACTCTTTAATACTTTGCTTGTTAAATGATTAATCTTGATTTATGTTGTATAACACTTGGTACAACAAATGCTTGGCACTTTCATTGTTCATACTGTATGGTATAACCGACACCTGAGCTATGAAAGGAACTTGATTTGTTGTTATCATAAGTTATAATCATGAATGCCTGATGAGATTTACAAGTATTAGCATTAATCAAATAAGATAACTAATGTAATCATGTTAACAATTTATAATCTGATTGGAACCTCCTTTGTGTGTGGTTTCCAATTGAATAATAAGAGTTTATACTATACTTGTTTGACATACCATTAGTGGATCCTTTAACCTTGACATTTGTTGTTATCATTGTTTAATCATTACCTTAATCTTCAATCTTAAAGTTCTTATCAACTTCTTCTTCTTCTTATTTACTACTACTACTACTACTACTACTACTACTACTATTATTGTTATCATTGTTACTTTTATTGTTGTTATTGTTGTTATTATTGTTGTTGCATTATTATTATCTATAATTTATACAATTAACCTCTAACTTTGATATTTGTTTTTATCATTGTTTAGTCCTCACCTTAATCTTACAATCTTAAAGTCCTCTTTAACTTCTTCTTCTTGTTCATAATTTATATAATTAACCTACATGTGATTCGATCCCGGTCTTGTCGGGTTATTTATTACTTTGACACTCTTATATTTCGGAGAAGATATCAATTTTTTGGTCGTGTCACTATACTAAAGGCTCCCGCTGCCATTCCTACTGCTACAACTCTCATTATATGTTCCATAAAAGCAGGATCTAAAAATGGGTTTGACCTATCTATTGGTGCCACTTGTGAGGGTTTATTATCCCCCTTGTCTATCTAATACCTTGAGCATTGATACATTTACTTGACGAGATAACAAATCATCTCAAATTCTCACTAACTCACCCCTTTTAGAGTACACTGATTTTGCAAGTATATGAGAGGAGGTGTCCGCAAAAGGATTCTAGTCTGGACCGCTTTCATTATGAAAACTCTGATCACTTCCTTGAACTGGGGATGGATTAGTCCTGGCTCCTTGCCTTATACTCACCGTCCTGAAACACATTTTAAAATCATATAATTATTCTTGTCCCCAAAATAGCAACCTGAGCTCTGATACCAAAATGTAACATCCCCCATTCCAGGATAAAAACAACAATCTCGTGTTGATAAAAAAACAGAGTAGTTAATTTTTTTTTTCTATATCTATTCATGGGGTTTATATTAAAGTCTACTGAAATTTCGACGAAGTCTCCCCTATACCAAGAGGTTTCAAGTTATTGACATTTAACCTGTTTACACTTCAAATAACCTATATTTCCTAACTCAATCCTAACCAAACATCATGGGTCTTCAATCCCATAAACATCATCATACATATCAAGCACAATATTTATGATATACATTATATAACAAATATCATTATGGATGGATAAAAATATAAATATGTATATATGGAACGTGGTTATATGAACTACAGAGTTAAGTTCATTTAATCAAATTTAAATATTAATTATACAAATTAAGTTATACAAATATTTTCACGTTTATAAAATATATGGGTATACTCCTTAAAACCTAAATTACAAGAAGTGAACAAAAGCTAGGATCTACTCCTGTTATGCATGCAATGGTCCTAAAACAAGATACATATTATTAAAACATGAATGTCACAATAAATATAACAACACAAATATCTAATAATTTAAAAAGGGAACACAAAATATAACAACACAAATATCTAACAATTTAAAAAGGGAACACGTATTCATATTTTGTTTACTTCTCCCTTCTAGCCTTCATTAGAATCTCTTTCTTGTTCAACTACAAAAAACTGTTTCCCCTTCCAATATAAACTTTCATTTCCAGATTTTATAATATCAATCATGATTATTTCTACTTAACACATTACCGATACCAATTTCACTAGTATCATCATCATCACTCCGTAAGAGTCGATGCAAGGTGATCTCCTTACCCAAGATCCTAACATACACTAAATGCATGCTAGCCAATACATGGTTGATCCCCTTTCCCGGGATCCTAATATACACTAAATGTATGTTAGTCAATACATGCTTAATCCCCTTATCCGGAATCCTAACATGTATTAAATATATACTAGTCCAAACGTGGCGATCCCCTTACCTGGGATCCTAACATCTACTAAATGTATGTTAGTTCACGCCCTAAATCACACTTCTTACATTTTTATTATTAGTGATAATTTCATTACTTGACAATTCATACAACAACAATTCACCTAATATCTAGTATTTTGTAATTGACATATCACATTGGTAACATATTAAATCATGGAATTTAACAAGAAAGTATAGGTACGATTTACCTACCTGCAATAGAAGCTTTATTCGTGCTCCTTTGTTGCTATCATTGCCTCACACCTGTGGTCCCTCTTGTAAATCACAAGTTTATCTAAAAAAAATTTCTCACTCAAGGATATGTTTTAAAATAACTATATCAATAACCAATAAGTCTTTCATTCATTCATTTCTTAATATTTAAACTACTATTGTTTAAATATTAAGAAATGAATGAATGAAAGACTTATACTATTGTTTAAATCTCGAATTGTTACTATTTTGACATTGGACTGTTAATATCTAACCTCTCCTCAGATTTTTAATTATATCTAAAGTTATAGAACTCCATTTAAAGCAAGATTGTCTTGTTGGAAAGTTAAGACACGAGGCTATAAGTTCTTTAAAGAAAGAAGAACCTAGTCCTACCTCTATGATAGTTAAAATTGCTCATCAATATACATTGAACTATTACTGTCCAATTGTTATTGTCTTAATATTGAACTATTATTATCCGACATCTTCTTATAGTTTTAACTATATCTAGAGTTATAGAACTCCATTTCAAGTGAGATTGGTTTTGTTGGAAAGCTAAGACACGAAGCTACAAGTTTTGCCTCTAAGATAGTCAAAATTAATCATTAACAAACATTGGATTGTTACTGTCCAACTGTTACTATCTTGATATTGAACTATTACTATCCAACCTCTTCTTAATTTTTAACTATATCTAGAGTTATAAAACTCCATTTCAAGCAAAATTGATATCGTTGCAAAGTTAAGACACGAGGCTACAAGTTTTTTGAGTAAGGAGAACCTAGTTCTGCCTTTAAGACAGTTAAAATTACTCATCAATAAATATTACCTACTGCCCTATGACACGACTAAAAGATTGATGTCTTCTCTTAAGTGCAGAAGTGTTGAAACAATAAATAACCCGGTAAGACCGAGGTTGAACCATAAGGAGGTTAATTGTATAAATTATAGATAACAATAACATAACAACAACAACAACAACAACAAC
>NW_011500763.1:16929-17345 GCF_000495115.2 Populus euphratica | reverse complement strand
CAACTAGAGCTTCTTCAAATGGGTTTTTCGATACAACCCATGACAAGGAGATTTTTCCGTCCTTTGAGCCAAAGCCTGCCAAATTTCTCTTTTGGGTCGCGTTTTGGGCGTCTCTTTCTCTTGTTTGGTTTGCAGCTTCTGGCGATGCTAATGCAGCTGTCGATTCCATCAAAGCCTCCGGCGTTGGTCTAAAGATTGCTACTGCGCTTCGTAGACTTGGCTGGTATGATGAAGCTGTGGTCTTTGCTCTTGCTACACTTCCCGTGCTTGAGCTCCGTGGGGCTATTCCTGTTGGTTATTGGATGCAACTCAAGCCTATAATGCTCCAGATATGGGCCAAACACTGAATAGTTGTGGGGCTGGAAGACAAATTCAGACTTCTTTGTTGTTGCTCCAATTTGGACTTGAAAATGGCC
>NW_011500763.1:16317-16615 GCF_000495115.2 Populus euphratica | reverse complement strand
CAACCAGCTTATTACTAGTATCTAGTAATCAGAGAGTTAAAATAGAAAAACACTTCACAAATTCCACAAAGCAAGCTATTCATCATTCAACTTCCATTAATCTATCCGAATAAAAAAACTCTCATTAAATTTATATATCTACTCAATACCTCTTAAACAAGATATTAATAAACCTTTCTTTTATACTCAATATATTAACACATAGTTACAAGGCTTTTCTTGGAAGAAAACAAAATTTTTGTTCTAATATTTAAGGTTAACTTCCTTGAGTTGGGATTACTATTTTTTTCCTTTTTTC
>NW_011500763.1:12636-16221 GCF_000495115.2 Populus euphratica | reverse complement strand
AGCCAGTTGGTCTTAGGGCATTAGGTGTTGAAACACCCCTACAAGCTTAGTAACTCGGGTTACTGATATTGATACGTAGATAGTGCAATGTTTGATTTCCTTAAGCTTTTCGCCTCCACCCATGTAACAAGCATTGGGCCAATAGCTCCCAAGTTAGTTGACTTTAGGATACTAGGTGTTAAAACACCCATTCGGGCTTAATTGCTTAGGTTAGGAAGTCTACGAAACCAAACTTATCTACATGTTTATTATCATCATTTATTTTGCTTTTTTTTATTATTGTTTTTGAAAATTATATACTATCAATTTCTCTTAGTTGTTACCTTTAACAAAAGAACATAAATAATGTAATAATCCAATATGCAACCCACAAATTCAATGTGCAACCCACAATCATATGTTAAAGTGTATGTGTGAAAATGAAGGTTTAAGAATACATGTTAAATGAATATATGAGCAGAATTAAGTGATAATAATGCGAGAGTTTGTAAACCTGAATATTTTAAGAAGTATTAAGATAGACCTTGTTAAGAATGATTACTAAGATGCGTCTCAAGAGTCGCTTTAACAAAAGAGCTCCTTTACTCTACCATCCTAGTAACAACAATTTTGCACATGCTTTATGAAATGAAAAACACAATTAGTTAATTTTTATTTTTTTGTCAACTACTACGCTCTCCCCCTAACCAAAACGAGACATTGTCCTCAATGTTCTAAAGTAGAAAGATAGAGTATAGAAGACATCACCTGAAATAACGAACACTGACAAACCTGAAACACACTTAAAAAAAGATAAGAAATAACAAAACATAAATATTATACTATTAATAAAACCAAAAGAAATAAGTTTTTACAAACTAAGACTCAAATCACAGTTGTGATTGTAACTCACATCTTTTCTTAGTTTTACGTTCAAGAATGGCATAAACGCTCTCTATAGGTTGGAGATAGGCTTCCCATCCAATTTTCTTAAAAATCAACAAACAGGGTTTTTTTGAGTCAGATTCCCAAGACTATGCCAAGCATGTTCTTTATGAAAATGGTTCATAATTCATGAATTGCACGATGCTTATCTCGACTATGATGAGACTTAAGAGTCAATAGAAGATTATTTAAAGACTCTCTATATTTTGAAATAAATCCCATCTTTTGACAATTTTCACAAGTTTTGTAGAATGCATGTGAATCCCTGAACATGGTGGGCCAATAAAATCCACTTTGTAAGATTTTTGTAGTTGTTTTTTTTATGAGAAATGACTCCTACCTGCCTCAAAATGATAAAATTTAATGACACTACTTACCTCATTATCCTAAATGCATCTTTAAAATATTTGATGAGGACAATATTTGAATAAATAAAGGTCATCCCAATAAAAGTTCTTCACTTCGTTCAAGAACTTTCTTTTATCTTGGGTATTCCAATAAGCTGGCAATTATCCTGAAACAAGAAATTTGACAATATTAGCAAACTAATGCATTGTAGAGACAATAAGTAAATATTCATCGGGAAAGTAGTGATGTCAGTTTTTGAATCTGTTGTCAATCTTGACAAATGATCTGCAATAACATTTCTGGTGCCTTTTTCATCCTTAATTTCTTTCTGTTTGAAAGTCTCCAAGATTTCACAATCATGATTAACTTTTCTTTGTTTGATTATGGCATTAGGAAATGGAAGTACTGACAAGGAATCAATCTTTTCCTTGCAATATTTAGATTCAACCCCTTCCTTACCTTTAGATATTGACTCATCATTTTTCTCACAAGGTTCAAGAGTGGGTTTTTCGATAACTTTATCACTGCAAAGTGTAGTGACTGATTTGACTTGATCCATATATCTGCTTCCAAAACTACTTGTACTTGCATTGTATTACCCCTTGGAATTTTGCTGTGGTTGAGATGGAAACTTACCTTTCTTTTGAAAACTAAGAATATATGGGAATTTTACAAGAGTATATTTAAAATCTGTTATGCTTTGAGCATGTTGAGTGTTGATTGTCTCTTGCTCTTCAATGAATGCATACAAAGTTTCCTCAAAATTTCTTGGAAGAGGTGGAGTATAAGGAGGTGCATATTCATGAGAATTTTGAAAATTATGGTGTACTTGAAACTGTAGTTGTGAAGTTTGTGTATTGTCACTTGTCCAATAGAAATTTGGGTGATTTCTCCAACTAGAGTTATATGTTTACGAATATAGGTTATGATTGGGTCTTTAAAAATTGTTTAAAGTATATGCTTGTTCATTGAGATATTCTTTAAAAGAAGGTAAGGTTAAATAGTCATTGGTTGAGTGTTCATTTGTTTCACAGATTTGACACACAATGTCTTGAATAGATTTTAATTGACCACTCTTTTTCAATTTTAGTGCCTCAACTTTTCTAGCTAAAGATGCAAACTTAAGTTGAAGGTCATTAGGATGTATAAGGTTGGATTTTAGTCTCATATATGCCTGTAGTGTCCTAATCTTAAGCATTTCCAGCTAGTAAGTCTTGGTACTCCATTGCTTCATTAGGATCTTTATCTTTAAAGGTTCCATTGCACATTAACTCAACTATTTGTCTATCTTTAGGTGTTAAGCCTTCATAAAAATATGAAATCAATCTCCATGTTTCAAAACCATGATGAGGGCAAGTACTAAGCAAGTCTCGATACCTATCCCAACATTGGTAAAATGTTTCTCCTGGTTTTTGAGTGAAAGTGGTGATTTGTCTTTTGAAAGAGTTTGTTCTATGAGATGGAAAAAACTTCTTTAAAAACTGTTGTTGCATTTCATCCCAAGCACGAATGGATCCTGGTCTTAAATTTTGTAGCCATGTTTTAGCTTTATCTTTTAATGAAAAAGGAAAAAGCTTTAATCTGATGGTGTTCATGCTACAATTTAAATTATTATATGTGTTGCAAACCTCCTCAAATTCCCTTAAATGCAAGTATGGATTTTCCAATTCTAAACCATGAAAAGAAGGTAAAAGTTGAATAATACCTGGTTTAAAATTAAAATGAGATGCATCAGGAGGAAAAACTATGCATGATGGTGCACTTGTTCTTGTGGGATTCATGTGGTCTCTAAGTGTTCTAGCACGGTTATTCTCATTATTCTCATTATGAAGTGATTGATTATCTTCTTCGGCCATATTTTCTGAAAATGATGAGGATACCCTACAAAGTCTACCACTTGATGTACGTGACCACACTCTCATGCACGTGTAGGAATAAAATAAAAAGAAGAACAAGAAAGCAAAAGAAGGAGGAAGAAAACAAAATAAAAAGAAACAAAGTTATATACAAGAAAAGTGAAAAGAGAAAATAAAATAAATACTATAATTTATACAAGAACTTACCTCCCCGGCAACGGCGCCAAAAACTTGACACGACTAAAAGATTGATGTCTTCTCCCAAGTGCAGGAGTGTCGAAGTAATAAATAACCCGGCAAGACCGGGGTCGAACCACAGGGAGGTTAATTGTACAAATTATAAACAACAATTATAAACAATAATTATAAACAACAACAATAATAATAGAAGCAATAATAATACTAATAATAATAGTAGTAGTAGTACTAATAATAATAATAATAATAATAATAATAA
>NW_011500763.1:10465-12424 GCF_000495115.2 Populus euphratica | reverse complement strand
AGAAAGGTAGAGCATGATCTTGATCTGGAAACCAAGATGCCTAAATGCATGGCAAATGCCTCCTTTTATAGGCCAAAATTGGGAACTATTGATTTGATGACTAATTGATAAGTGGGTGGCCAACTTTTGACTTGGTGACAATCCTTATCTTCTCTTGTCTGCCCAAAACGTCATTACTAACGTTCAAATTGGAGCCACTTGAAACATGAAAGTTGTAGGGAATTGTCAAGGCTTTCTTGTGTAAAAAATTCAGCTCATTTGGACTTCTAGAACTCCAGATATGGCCAAATACTGAACAGTGCTTGGGCTGTAGGACAGATTCAGACTTCTTTATTGTTGCTACAATTTGGACTTGAAATGACCTTTTTAAATCTTGGGCTCCATATGAAAGTTGTAGGACTATGTCTTATCTTTTTATTCATATAAAGTAGACCTAAATCTAAGATCTACAGCTCTAGATATGACCCAGTTACTGAATAGTGTTCTGGTTTGGACTGCACCAACATCTCTTCAACACTCATCATTGAGAACCGCTATTAAGCGAGGGTTTGGTATTTTGAAGAGTCGTTTTAAATCAATTGATGGAAAATCTTTTTGGGCTTATGAAACACAAGTAGATGTTGTGTTTGCATGTTGTGTTATTCATAACCATATAATGGGAGTTGATCCTTACGATTTTCTTATGGAAGAAATATGTTCGAAAAGTGAACCAATTAGACGAACAATCAGCTTAAGCCAACGGGAGGAAAGGGAAGATAATAGGGAGTAGATAATAAAAATAGAAATGATTGCATCAACCATGTGGGATGATTATAACACTCAAAGAAACTAGTAATTGATTGTTAATTATATGTATTTGTTTTTATTGTGTCTTGCTTGAATTTGTATTATCTTTGTTATGTTTTTGGAATAGATGCTAAATTTATTATAAGTTCATATGTATTTTATGTATTCTATTTTAAATATTAATTGTAGTTTTTATATGAAATTTATTAAATCTATATATTACATGATTTTATTTTGTATAAATTTCTAATTGTTTTTGTAGAAATGAGTTCCACACAGAATGAAAAATGCAAGGGCAAGCACTTCACATGGTCTAAGCCTATATCACACATGTTATTTGAGATATTAGCTGAGGAGGCACTTAAAGGAAGCAAACCTTCTTCCATCTTTAAAGCAGAATCGTTTGTTAAGGTGGCTACAGAAATTAGTTAAAAGTTCAATGTGCAATACGAGCCTAAACATGTGGACAGTCATCTCAGGACTGTGAAAAAAGAATAGGGAATAATAACCAAACTTAAAAATAAAAGTGACTTTGGCTGAGATAATTGTTTGAAGATGATTACAGTTTCGAAAGATGTATATGATGAAGAAGTAAATGTATGATAAATATTATACTCTTTGTAATTTTTATATTTACTTTTGTTTCTTAAATGTTATACAATGAACTAAAAAAATGCATGTTCTAAACTTTATGAATAGGCACATTCCAAGCATGACAAGTATCTCAACAAAAAACTTGATATGTATGAGGCAATGATAATTGTTGTTGGAAAAGACATGGCAATCATAAATTATGCCAAATCATATGCTAATGTCAACTTGAAAGAGAACACTGAAGAGTAATCAATTTCGATTAAAAATGAAGGTGAATATTAAGAAACTTCTAAGGGAAAAAAACATCTTCCTCTAGTACACAAAAGAGGCAACATAAGAAGAGAAATTGAATGTATGAAGATGATGGTATTGAAAAGTTGTATAAACAGATTGGAGATGTAGCATTTGCAATTCAAAGCCTCAGCAAAAATCAACATGATGTTAACACGTCATATACGAAAGTGATGAAAATTGAAGGATTTGATGAGATCACTCTTGGGGATGCATTTGATCATTTGGTCCAAAATGAAATGTTGGCAAAAGCATTTATGGTAAAAAAAATGTTAATTTGAGAAAAAA
>NW_011500763.1:3793-10316 GCF_000495115.2 Populus euphratica | reverse complement strand
AAAAAAAATTCATCATTATACTTTTTAGATTTCATTTTTTTATTATAAGTGATTAAATATTTATATTAAATATTTTTTATATATATATTAGATAAACTTGAAAAAAAAATTCATTAATAAATTATTTTCCAGTTGATTTTCCATAACATAACCAAATACTGGAAAGTGTTTTCCAGTTCATTTTCCATAATACTACCAAATATCAAAAAATACTTTCCAGAAATTCACTTTTCTCGAAATTCACTTTCTAAAAGAAAACAACTTTTCTGCAAACAAACGAAGCCGAAGTATGAGTTACAATTTCTTAAAATAATTAGTAATTATGAACAATAAAAAGTATGAATTCAAATACAGAAATGGATCAAATGATTGATTAAAGTGTTAATCAAACTTATGGATGAATGGATAAATCTAGAAATGTATGGATAAAATATAATTATTATTTAAATGAGCCAAATGGACATGAAAAATAATTAAGTGGGAAAAAATATTGTAATGTGCTATAAATGGACACGAGAAATATTTATGTTTAAAAAATATTATAATGTACCATATATAGGCATGAAAAATAATTGTGTTGGAATAATGCTAAAATGTGTCATAAATGAGCATGAAAATTAATTGAGTGAGAAAAATATTGTAGTGTATCTTAAAGGGGCATGAGAAATATTTGAATTGGAAAAATATTGAAACGTGCCACCGGTGGATATAAGAAATGTTTAAGTTGGAAAAAAACATTGAAATATTCCTTAAATGAGTTTAAAAAATACTTAATATTTTTTTTTTAAAAGAAGTCTAATGAGAATGGAAGAAATGTATGTTCAAGCTATTAGCTAGAAATATATTGAATTTAAAATTTTGATTGGAAAAGTCTTGGTAGACATAATAGATATTGAAACTGAAAGTAATATTAATAAATCAATAATAATATAAATAGATGATGACATGAACTAACGATTTTAGTTAGTTGAAATGAAATAAATGTTTAGGAAGGTCAAGCAAACATATGATAGTAATTTAAAAATGAAATGTGATATGAATTTAGGGGGTTATGAAAGGAGAAAATGAAATATACTAAATATAATTATAAGATAAAATGGTGTAAATAAAATACAATATGGAAAGGAAATATGAAATGAAAACATTATAACGAATTTAATAAACATAAAAGAAACAGGTGAAAAATTGAGATGGATTATGAAATATATGATAAATCAAAAGGTAGTTTATATCTATAATGAAAATAATTAAATGTGTTTAACGAGAAAGAAGAGCTCATCAATGGTTGATAAGAAGGCATTAATTTTTTTTTTAAAAAAAAAACATAGATTGATGTGCTTAAATAAAGGGCTAATGATATTGATTTTATACATATAGTTGTAAAATATAATAAGCATAATGATGTAAATATTTATGATAATTTTTATAATTCTATATGTTTTATAAATATCTTTTGTTTTAAGGCTTCAATCTTTATAAAAAAGTTATTGAGCTATCAGGCTCTTTTTTATAATATAAGTTCTAATATTGATTAAGTGTTATAATTGTAGACTAGTTTATGCTTGTAATTTATAAGGTGTTGTAACCCCATTAAATTATATCTTTATAATTGTTATTATTTATTTTTGATTCCTCACAAAAAAATAAAAAAGAATAAAAAAAGTATATTTAGAAGAAAATTAAAAAATAATAGCAGAAGAAAATTCTAGAACATCTAGAAAATGATGAAAAATTGATTGAGAGGGTTAAAAAATACAAAAATTAAAATTTGATAATATATTTTAATAAATAAAAGTCATATTTACTCTAGTTATAAAATTATAATAATCTTATTAAAAAGAATTGAAATAAATTATAAAATTTAATTGTTAATAAATTTAATATTAAATAATAAAATTAAAAAAAAAATATTGCAACAATAAATAATACTTTTTTGAGAAAAGAAAGAGTGATTTGTCTTTGGTTGTTGTTAATAATAGTAAGAATAATAAATTAATTACCAGAGCCGTACCCTGGGCGTAGCCATGGGCTCAACGATGATATACATGAGTTGGGTCGGCATGAAACATTTTTGGCAGTACGTAATCACACCATGATTGATTAGATTTTTCAACACCGTAGGCTTCTTTTTCTTTTTCGTTTTTTTCCCCTGAGATTATAAAAGAACTAACCATGCATTCTGCTTCGGAGCTGGACAGTGATAAGGTCGGTACGTAGTGATGCTTTCCCGGGTTGCTAACACAGCACCACGTAGTTGGATTTTAATTCAAAAACAATCAACTAGGAAATGGACAAAAACAAGATTGGTAGCCAGCTCTCCTGGACTAGAAGGGCCACTCATTTGTCAGTGGCGTACTCGTGGTGGCCCCACCGATTAGCCCCATTTGGCCATTTCCCACCGCCTCGCCCTCGCCATGGGTTAGGGGTCAACTAGAAGGAGCGCAGGTCGACGACCTTGCTTTTTGCATCTATAATAAAATACTTCGTGTTTATTGGTTGGAGGACCCCGCCGTCGCTGGTTTGCATATAAAATTGTTCGAGATTTAAATGAAAGAAATTAGTGATTAAATATACATGTTTTGGTATTTAGCATTATGTGTATATTCAGACATAATGTTAAATACTTCTTCTTGTTATGTCTAAATTTAAACATGTTTTACATATATGTTAGATTTTAGTCATTACGGAAAAACAAACAAGCATTCATGCAACTACTTATTTTAGAAAAAAAATCGTAAAAAAACAAACAAATAAATTGAGTTTTAAAAGTTGTTCATGCAACCACCATCCTAACTTGCCCATCCTTCCAAATTCCTCTAGGATTTTTACTGATTTTTTTTATGTAATTTAAAACACAAGACCTGATTTTGGTCATCACGTAATCAATTACTTAATTATATATGATATTTATTTTATTCACGCAAGATATATTTACTATTAATATTTTAAAAAAAATTAATATTTATTTATATTGAAGTTAGAATAAATATAAAGTTATTGAAATAAAAATATTTTGCAAATAAAATTATAAAGTGATTATAATTATCATATTTTTATTGCATCAAAGCATTATTCTTAAATATTAATGGTGGATGCTCTATTAATATTAGACATTAATTAGAATTATTCACACCAATGCATATGATATTTTTTTATGAAAAAAATATTGTTTTTATAAGTTGGGATATAAAAAAAATATTTAGAATTATTATAAAAATACTTTTAAATGAGTTTATTGGTAACCTTGTCCATAATAATTAAAAAAAATATTTTTTAAAAAAAATCTATTGAATAGAAAAAGAAAATAATTTAAAAAAATTAAATTTGTATAAAATTCAAGTATGCAAAAATAAATTGTCTTAATATAAAAGCCAAATATTTATTAAAAACTTATATTTTCAAATACAATGAAACTAGAACAAAGACGGTGCTAGAAAAGGCTGGTCGTTTATAGGATCATACATCTCATATTTGTAATTTAATATCCAAAACCATTTGGCGGAGTTCTTTATAATCAATAAAGTCATTCATATTTTTTATTTAGATGGGTCGTATGTTCTTGCACTCCTTGCTATAACAAGGCCGCAAACTCCGGATACTGAGTGCTCGATATTGATTACAAGCTTCCAACAGTTGAAACATTACGAGTCATTCGCAAGTTTTCGGCTATAGTATTGAAGAGTTTGTACATTCAATTTCTATTGAGCTCACCAGATGATTTTATTTCCATCCATAAATCCAGATCGAAATCCAGATGGGTTGAAGGATTGTATCTATATCTCTCCTTCAATTACCTATTATATGTCTCTTGAAAATAAAAAATAAAATCATCAAATTCAAGAAAATAATATCTTATAAAAGAAAATGGTTGAACAAACATACCATAAAGTATTGAGCTTAATTATCAATGAATTATTGAGCCTCTTTTTTACAATCTTCACTCTACACATGTGTTTTTACAAAAAGCTTTATGGGGTTTGGCTCATGTCCAAGAACCGTAGTATGTAAAAAAAAAATTATCAGTTAAATATATTTATAAATAAAAAAATTAATGAAAAATAAATATGATTAAAATAACTCTTACCATTTACTTCACATGCGAAACGTATAGAACATAGCCACCAGTATGTGTGGTAATCAAATTGTGAATTTACCGGCTCTGGTTGCTCTCACTAGACTATGAACATCAAGTGAAATACTCAAACGTCACGTGCTGAATATATTATGCCCCTATATTCTCCAAGAGGTATGGTAGCCTGAAATCCTTCTATACCGTCATGTTATTCTACCCTAGTAAAGCATTTTCTCTAGCATATTTTTTAGATTTTTTTGTGTCTTATACAAAAAATCATGCAACCTATATGATTCAAATGTATTATATATGAGTTAATGATAAATAAAATTTTAATATTTAAAATTCAAAAAAAAATATCAAATTGTTTTCGATGTTACCTAGTTCTAACGTGTTTCTCTCAAACCCTCCTCGCAACATTATCATTTACTTTATCCCACTCAAATATAGCCTTGCAGTAAAAATTTATAAAAAATAATTCAATAGTTTCAATAAAGTAAAGGAATTAACATAAAAAATAGTAAATATTTTAAGTTAACACTAACCTTAAATATTGCATCGACCTGTGACTTTCAATTAGGATGTTTAGAAACCTAACTCCATTGAAACAATAAAATTTTCATTGACAATTTAAATGTTGATGTTATTATTCGGGCAACCTCAATGTTTGTGAAATTAAAAATTGATAATTTGAATGACATATTATTTATTCATAAGTTGTTAAACATAAATCAATTCAAAGCAAAACAAATTTGCATTGAAAGGTCATCTTTCCAATGTGCCTCATACTTACAGTTGAATGGATCCTGCTGTGAAGGGATACCTCCTTTACATTGTAGAACCGCACTCGAAGACGCATGTCGTGAGTTGACGCATGTGCTTCAAGTGTTTCTTCTTGATCGGCACCTAATGACACGTTATTATCATCATCTCTGCTAGAAGAACTAGCTGTGATCATGTGCTCATGACGTGCACTTGATTTTCTCTTGTGCATCTACACAAATTTGATGAATATTTGAATAAACAATTTCATTTAAAAAAAAATAGCAACACCTCCTCCATACTAGAAACTACCTAAAATTTTTAAATAGAAAACATATATGCTACAAACAAATTGATTTTATTTAATTTCTACCAATAATTTTGAATAATTCAATTTTATAGAAAATTCTCATTTTCTAAGTGATAATATTTTTAATCCTAAATTGACATGAATTTTTTGTAATTAAATTTAATCTTATATATTCAATTTACATTGAACAACAAATTTGACAATAACAATTAAAATTCAACAAAACATATAAAACATTATTGCAATATAGACAAAAACATAGGCAAAAAAAAAATAATACAAAAATAAATTTAGTCCTTAGGAATGAAAATTTCTTACCTTAATGGAGTGTCTAATTTCAGAGTTGAACTATCTATTATATAAAAAAATAAAAATGCATTATTAATAAACCAAAGAAAAGAAGAAAAATTAGAAGAAATATGTCAAACAATCAACACAAATATATGTCAATTGTGTTGAGAGAAATGAAGTTTAATTTATAGCCTTAATATTTGAAAGATAAAATTAAAGAATAATGTTTTTAAGCCAACTAAAGAAAATGAAGGTCTAGTGCGCTCATATAGTTTTTATAGTAGGTTACTATTACATATTATTATTTTTAAATTGTTCATCGGTGATTCCCTTGATAATGTCCACTTCAAATTTTCATTTCGTACTAAAAATTTCAAAAACCTCTCTAGATTGTTTTTCAGTCCGTTCATGATTTTGTTGGTAAAATAATAAATAGTAAACAATTAGAGATACATTAATTATCAACATGTTGGAATTCACTATTTATCAGTGATTCTGTCAAAAAACCCACCACTTAGTTAGTAAACTTTAATTTTCATCACCAACATGTGAAGGAAATTGCTTAAAAATATATTTTTTTATCAAGGTTTTATATCATTATTTTGCACTTGAAGTATTAGTAACTTCTTAATTAAAGCATGTTTTATAATAACATATCTAATAATATAAGATACCTTTAATTTGTGGTAAATGTTTATTTTAAATGCAGGCCTATCACATAAATGAAAGGATTAATTTATGAATTTAAGACCTGAAATTGAAAGGATAAAGAGATGGCCAAACTTAGAAAAGAGATGCTCGTGTAGTCCAAATTGGAACACTTTTTGGTAATTGGGTCATATCTAGAGCTATAGATTTAAATCTACTTTATATGGATGGAAAGGTAAGACATAGGCCTATAACTTTCATATGAGTTCAAGATTTAAAAAAATCATTTTCAAGCCCAAATTGTAGCAACAACAAAGAAGTCCGAATCTATCCTCCACTAGAGCACTATTCAGTGTTTGGCCCAAATCTGGAGTTTTAGAAGCCTAAATGACCTCAATTGTTTACACAAGAAAGCTGAGACAATTAGCTACAACTTTCAT
>NW_011500763.1:0-3025 GCF_000495115.2 Populus euphratica | reverse complement strand
TACTACTACTACTACTACTACTACTACTATTATTATTATTATTATTATTATTATTATTATTACTATTGTTGTTGTTGTTATTGTTGTTTTATAATTGTTGTTTATAATTTGTACAATTAACCTCCCTGTGGTTCGACCCCGGTCTTGCCGGGTTATTTATTACTTCGACACTCCTGCACTTGGGAGAAGACATCAATCTTTTAGTCGTGTCAAGTTTTTGGCGCCGTTGCCGGGGAGGTAAGTTCTTGTATAAATTATAGTATTTATTTTATTTTCTCTTTTCACTTTTCTTGTATATAACTTTGTTTCTTTTCTTTTGTTTCTTTTTATTTTGTTTTCTTCCTCCTTCTTTTGCTTTCTTGTTCTTCTTTTTATTTTATTCCTACACGTGCATGAGAGTGTGGTCACGTACATCAAGTGGTAGACTTTGTAGGGTATCCTCATCATTTTCAGAAAATATGGCCGAAGAAGATAATCAATCACTTCATAATGAGAATAATGAGAATAACCGTGCTAGAACACTTAGAGACCACATGAATCCCACAAGAACAAGTGCACCATCATGCATAGTTTTTCCTCCTGATGCATCTCATTTTAATTTTAAACCAGGTATTATTCAACTTTTACCTTCTTTTCATGGTTTGGAATTGGAAAATCCATACTTGCATTTAAGGGAATTTGAGGAGGTCTGCAACACATATAATAATTTAAATTGTAGCATGAACACCATTAGATTAAAGCTTTTTCCTTTTTCATTAAAAGATAAAGCTAAAACATGGCTACAAAATTTAAGACCAGGATCCATTCGTGCTTGGGATGAAATGCAACAACAGTTTTTAAAGAAGTTTTTTCCATCTCATAGAACAAACTCTTTCAAGAGACAAATCACCACTTTCACTCAAAAACCAGGAGAAACATTTTACCAATGTTGGGATAGGTATCGAGACTTGCTTAGTACTTGCCCTCATCATGGTTTTGAAACATGGAGATTGGTTTCACATTTCTATGAAGGGTTAACACCTAAAGATAGGCAAATGGTTGAATTGATGTGCAATGGAACTTTTGAAGATAAAGACCCTGATGAAGCAATGGAGTACTTAGACTTGTTAGCTGAAAATGCTCAAAATTGGGACACTGCGGGTACATATGAGGCACCGAGTAAAACTCAACCTCATACATCTAGTGGAGGTATGTACAACCTTAGGGAAGATCATGACCTTCAAGCCAAGTTTGCATCTTTAGCTAGAAAAGTCGAGGCACTAGAATTGAAAAAGAGTGGTCAATTAAAATCTGTTGAAAACATTGTGTGTCAAATCTGTGAAACAAATGAACACTCAACCAACGATTGTCCAACCTTGCCTTCTTTTAAAGAATGTCTCCATGAACAAGCCCATGCTTTAAACAGTTTTCAAAGGGCCAACCACAACCCATACTCCCAAACATACAACCCTGGTTGGAGGAATCACCCAAATTTCAGTTGGAAGAGTGACAATGCACAAACTTCACAACCACCGTTTCAAGCACACCATAATTTCCAAAATTCTCATGGATATGCACCTCCTTATGCTCCACCTCCTACAAGAAATTTTGAGGAAACTTTGTATGCATTCATTGAAAAGCAAGAGACAATCAATACTCAACTTGCTCAAAACATGATAGATTTTAAAGATACTCTTGCTAAATTAACATCTGCTCTTAGTTTCCAAGAGAAAGGTAAGTTTCCATCTCAAACACAACAAAATCCCAAAGGGCAATACAATGCAAATGCAAGTAGTTCCGGAAGCCAACACATGGATCAAGTCAAATCAGTCACTACTCTGCGCAGTGGTAAGGTTATTGAAAAACCCTCTCTTGAACCTTATGAGAAAGATGATGAATCAATCTCTGAGGGTAAGGAAGGGGATGAATCTGAAAATTGCAAAGAAACGACTGATTCACCGCCAGCACTTCCATTTCCTCAAGCCATGACCAAACAAAGGAAAGTCAATCACAACTCTGAAATTTTTGAAATTTTCAAACAGGTAAGGATCAATATACCTTTGCTGGATGCTATTAAACAGGTTCCTTCCTATGCTAAATTTTTGAAAGATCTATGCACTGTGAAGAGGAAACTGAATGTGAAAAAGAAAGCCTTTCTAGCCGAACAAGTAAGTGCTATTCTTCAGAACAATAATGCTTTGAAATATAAAGACCCTGGTTGTCCTACAATTTCTTGCTTTATTGGAGAGCATAAAATTGAAAGAGCCTTACTTGATCTTGGTGTAGTGTGAATTTACTTCCATATTCAGTTTTTCAGAGTCTCAATCTAGGTGAGTTAAAACCAACTTTTGTAACTCTTTTACATGCCAGTAGATCTGTAAAAGTGCCTAGAGGAATAATTGAAGATGTGTTAGTACAAGTCGATAAATTCATTTATCCTGTGGATTTTATTGTCTTGGACACAGAACCTGTTGAAGCATGTAATTCATTTCCTGTTATTTTAGGACGTCCATTTCTTGCAACTTCTAATGCATTGATTAATTGTAGGAATGGACTGATGAAGCTATCATTTGGAAACATGACATTGGAGATGAATATTTTCAACATTTGCAAGCAACCTGGAGATGATAATGATTTACAAGAAGTAGATCATATTGACGAATTAGTTTATGATCAACTTGAATCTACTTTAAGTAAAAAAAATTAATTCATGATCAATTTCAAACTAGTTCTAGTGAAATTAAGATTGATGAATCTGATGATTTGGAAATGATTTATTTTCAGGAAGAATCAAAGACAAGTAATTGGAGGCCACAAATTGAGGAATTGCCACCACGATCAATTGAATCCATACCTTCAAGTGTTCAACCACCCTAACCTGATTTGAAACTATTGCCATTCAATCTTAAATACTCATTTTTGAAAGAAAATGAAACTTTTCCGGTAATAATCTCTTCCAAACTTAATGCACATCAAGAAGGTAAGTTATTACAAACTCTGAAAATGCATAAAAATGCATTAGGATGGACCATAGCTGACATAAAAG
>NW_011508796.1:0-633 GCF_000495115.2 Populus euphratica | reverse complement strand
TTATAATAAATATTATTTACCTTTAATAGTTCATTTAATATATTTTTTTAAAACACATTCAGTTTGTAATGAATATTGTTTAACTTTATTTTTTTCTGTTTTTTATGTTTAATAAAAATTTTATTTGCAGAATTGGTTTTTATTACCATTAATTTATATAATTTAATATTATGTATTCTAAATAATTTTTAAAAAACATATTTAAAGATAATCACAGAGGGTTTTATCGATAAAATATATCCGTTGGCATTTGACAGTAGCTGCCACATTCACCGATGAATTTACAGACAGATATATTCGATCGGTATTTCACACTCACCAACACTTTACCAATGAACTGTATCTGTCGATATTCTACAGTACCTGCCACAATGACCGACAAATATACAGACAGATACCTTCGGTTGGTATTTCAAACGCTCACCGACAACTTTGCTCCCCGACAACTTTACCAACGGTATGTATTTGTTGGTATGTTACATTATCACCGATGGGATAAATCCGTCAGTATATTTCAAGTGAAAAACTTTTTTTTTTTTTGTGCTCAATTTCCATCTATAAAACCATTAGCAAATGTTTTTTTGGTGTTGCCGATCGATATAGCGACGGACGGTGGTATTACTAACAAACAGA
>NW_011508797.1:0-633 GCF_000495115.2 Populus euphratica | reverse complement strand
ATGTTGAGATTGTTGCAATGAAAGAATTATGTTCAGAAAGTTTTTACTAGTCATAATAATGGAGTTTTGATTGTAAATGATTCAATTAAATGAAAATAAAATAGTAAAATAAAATATTATAATTGTATCGTGCATCTAAATCATAGTAAAATAAAATATTATAATTGTGTCGTGCATCTAAATCATAATATATTTATATGTGATTGATGAATATCTATTTTATAATGTATTTCAGGTCTATTTTATCTACCACTGTAGTGATGAACTCATTTTTAGGTCCACATAGTTTGGAGTAAGGTGGAATTTGATAATCACTATTTTTATGATATATAGTTAAATTGAATGTACATATTAAGTTTTAATATGTTAAATCTATAATAATGTGAAATTATTAAAGTTATTAATTATTATGAGTTGTATTGCATAAAAGTGATATATATATTGACAAAAATTATACTAGTATATATAATTATAAAAAATATTGCGATTGATAAATTATGTGTTGAAGGGGTATGCTTGAGGTTGCCCATGAGCATTGGTTATATAACTGTATATAGTTTAGGGATTGTGATTGTGTTATATAGGTATTTAATAGAGAAAAGTTTTTTGAAAAGAGTTCTGTACAAGACAGAG
>NW_011508792.1:0-633 GCF_000495115.2 Populus euphratica | reverse complement strand
TTCTTTATATTAAAAAAACTCACATATCAAGATTTTATTTAACACCAAATCATTTGTGTTCTCTCATGTGTAAAACTCCATTTAAAAGATTTTATATAGAAAACTCCTTGCGATTTGAAGGGAAAAATGACTGTATGTTAGTATAGTGTAAATATTATAAGTATCAATATCATATTGAATATGAGAACTTGCAAAATAATTTTCATATAAATAATTAAAATCCATTTTGTATTTGTAAAACTGGAAAATATAATATTTATATAAAATAACTCCAATGGATTAACAATTTAGGTCTTGGTATGAAAATTTTATCTAAAGAGTTTTCTAGATACAAAAAATTTTGACAAGCCTTTTTTTATACAACAAATTATTTTATAAAAGAATCTTAGTAATCATAAAAAGAGCATCAGTTACAATTTTTGATGTGCTAGTGATCTAATAACCAAAATTTAACAGGAATGAGTTTCGTATCAAAATAATAATTATTTTTTAAAATATTTTTTATATAAATATATTAAAATAATATTTTTTTTACTTTTAAAAAATTCATTTTTAATAGAAATTCATTAAAATAATTTAAAAATGTAAAAAATAATTTTAAATTAAAAAATCAAATTTTTACAAAACACGTTT
>NW_011508791.1:0-633 GCF_000495115.2 Populus euphratica | reverse complement strand
TTTTTTGCATATTGGTTTTGTGATTATCTTTGATTTCTTTTCTATGAATTTGTCCTAATCTTATGATTTACATCACGAGTTTTGTATTTTTTAGATAAAAGTTTTTTTTAAAAAAAATTGTCCATATTTAATTTTGAAGATATTATTCTAATTCAACTATATTTTTTTTTGTAAAAATAAAATTTATTTTTAAAAAATAAAAAATATTTATTTTTAAATAATATTTCTTACATGTATGACCTTATGTAATATTTCTTTAGGGTATAAATTTATTAAATCAGTTTCATTTGTATTTCTATTTTAATTATCTTTTATTAATTTAAATAAAAAATTTAAATAAATATAATCGGATAAATATCTCGTTTTATATATTTAAATATCTTGATTCATATTTATCTTATAATTGTTTTCAATTTTTCTTTGGATTATTGTAAATGATTTTTTTTATATATAGATCATTATTAATTATTTAATTAGATTTTTCATAGATTTTTTAATTTTCTATTTAAATTTTTTAAATAAAAAAATATTAATATTACATGTATACCTGATTTTTTTAAAAAAAAAATAATTAACAGAAACACAGGCTAAATAACTATTTTACTTGCATTTACCGTGAAACCGTTAATAGTG
>NW_011508795.1:0-633 GCF_000495115.2 Populus euphratica | reverse complement strand
CTTTTTCTTTTTCTTTTTTTTTTCCAAGTAGTCTAATTTTTTTTTTTAATTTTAAGTTAACTGAGAATTAGCTTCACAATTTCTAATTTTAGGTTGGACTTTCCTGTAGCTATTTTTCATTTAAAACTAAGTCTTCCTATTAAGTTTTATTCAATTTTATGGGTGCAATTATACTTTTTTAGCAATTAAAAACACGTCAAAACTTCTGAATGCCGACAAGCAAACTTTCATAAAGGCCTTGTACAAGTCAACAGAATACAAGTCACGTGTACCTACCCTTCAAAACTTTTCCCCCCTCCTAAAGGCCAAGCACCTAGCAATTAAAGAACATTTTAGAGGAGGAGAGAAACAAGTTTCGGAGGGAAAAGAAAAGTTAACTTTCATTAATTAACACCTGTTTTGCAGTCTAATCATGTTTGTTTTTTAAATTAATTTTTATTTATTAATATATTAAAATAACATTTTTTTACTTTTTAAAAAGTATTTATAATATCAGAAAAATAAATTGAAAATATAAAAAAATATTAATTTAAAATAAAAATTAAAAGTATTTAAATTTTTTTTAAAATATTTTTAAAATATAAAAATAAATATTTGATAAATTGAGAAGCAAACACATAAAAGACACTACAA
>NW_011508802.1:0-632 GCF_000495115.2 Populus euphratica | reverse complement strand
TGAATTTTTTCAAAATTGTTTATTGATTTTGTTTTTCTCCTTATTTTTTTGTTTTTTTCACAAAATTGTCTTTGTAGATTTTATTTTTTTAATATTGAACCAGTTAAGAATTTAATTTTGTATTTTTTTATTTAAAACACTGTGAATTGTTACAATGTTTTTATACATAGTTTTTTTTTTGTTATGATTTTTTCTAAAATTATTTGTCAATTTTTTTTAATATTGAGTTAATTGAGAATTATAGCTGTAGCTTTTCTCAAAAATACAGTTGATTACTACAGTGTTTCCCCACATGATTTTTTAATATTTTATTCAAAATTGTATTTGTCAATTTTTTTTAAATGGAGTTGGTTGAGAATTTAGCTTTGTAATTTTTTTTTTAAAACATTGTGGATTACTACAATATTCTCTCACATGGTTTTTTTTATTGTTTTTTATAAGTTTTTCTAAAATTATCTTTGTTGATTTTATTTTTTAATGTTAAACTGGTTGAGAATTACAATTACAATATATAGAAAAAACACTCTAATTTCCCTCACAAATTATTGTAGATTGCTATAGTGTTTTCCCCACATGTTTTTTTTATATATTTTTTCTAAAATTATTATCATCGATTTTATTTTTTTAATATT
>NW_011508785.1:522-634 GCF_000495115.2 Populus euphratica | reverse complement strand
TATAGGTTTGTTAAATGTTAATGGTTATTATAATAAGTTGTTGTCTTTTCTTGATCATGTTGTGGAACATAAATTTCTCATGCCTTCTGCACGACAAATCATAATCTCTGCT
>NW_011508785.1:0-326 GCF_000495115.2 Populus euphratica | reverse complement strand
TTTTAGTGTGTTTCAGGTTTTGTCAGTGTTCGTTATTTCAGGTGATATCTTTTATACTCTATCTTTCTACCTTAGAAAATTAAGGACAATGTTTCCTTTTGGTTAGGGGGAAGGGGTAGTAGTTGATACTTACAAAAAAAAAAACTTCACTAGTTGTGTTTCTTATTTGCAAAACCATTGTTACTATGATGACAGAGTCAAGGAGTTCTTTTGTTAAAGTGACTCTTGAGATGCATTATTATGTATTGCTTTAGCTCATATACTCATTAAAACAAGTATTTTTGAACCTTCATTTTCACACATACATACTTTAACATATGATTGTG
>NW_011508789.1:0-634 GCF_000495115.2 Populus euphratica | reverse complement strand
TGACTTGGATTATTTTTTTTATTTTTTTAAATAATTTTTTCTTAACTTTATCATTTAACATTGAATTAATCGGAAATTATGATTAATAATTATTTTTTATTTATTTTTTATGAGATTATTGCGATCTCATGACTTGAGTAACAAGTTTTGTGGGTTAGCCATTTTGACTTGTATTTTTTTTAAATTAATTTTTTTAATTTTTATCATTTGATATTGAGTTGACTAT
Source organism: Populus euphratica (assembly GCF_000495115.2). NCBI lineage: Eukaryota > Viridiplantae > Streptophyta > Magnoliopsida > Malpighiales > Salicaceae > Populus > Populus euphratica. Next base: position 408 of record NW_011508789.1, on the reverse strand, counting down.
AAATTGAAATTTGTAATTATTATTTTTTGCATTCTATAGACTTATCTTTGTCTCCTAACTTGGGTTATTTTTTGTTATTTTTTTTTCAATTTAATCCTTCAATATTAGATTGATTTGTAATTAAATTTTATAATTTTTTTTTTATTAATTTTCAATAGGGTTATCACAATCTTCTGACTCGGGTCGCAGGTTAGGCAGATTGAGTCAAGTTATTTTTTTAGTCATTTTTTAGTTGATTTTTTTTCTAAATTTCATCTTTTAATATTAAACTGATTGGGAATAAAACTTCATAATTTATCTTAATTTGCGGTTCATGAGGTTATCTTAATCTCATGAATTAAGTTATGGATTTGGTTAATTGACTCATGTGGTTTTTGTGTATTTTTTTAATTAATTTTTTTAATTTCA
>NW_011508788.1:0-634 GCF_000495115.2 Populus euphratica | reverse complement strand
CTCCATTCCAGATTTATGTTTTAAAATAAATTAATAGGCCTGCAAATATTCAACCCAATGACCATGCATGTGATTGAGATTATTTTAGGAGTTGAGATAATGGATGACCCCATGGTCGGAGTAAAGAATAAACTCATGTGGTACCAAGTAATGACGTCAATAACGCAAGGCTTAAACCACCACATAAAATTATTTATCATAGGTTAAGTACTTTTGTTTAGCCTTGTTAAGTTTCTTACTAAAGTAACCTATAGGGTGACGTTCCTGACTATGTACTCAACATACACCGACTCCCGAGACATCACATTTTACTTCAAACACCTTAGTAAAGTTAGAGAGTTGAATTACTAAGGCCTCCGTCATCTTTTTCTTAGCCTCCTCAAATACCTTATTAGTTTCTTTACTCCACTCAAGCTTGCGTTGTTTCAAACAATCTGTAATCAACAACATGATGTTGCTAAATCCCTTAATGAAACGATGATAGAAAATTACAAACCCAAGAAAACTATGATCCTCATGAATAGTAGTAGGCTCAGGCCAATCTACTATCATTTGAACCTTCTTGGGATTAGTAGAGACTCCCTTACATTGCACTATAAACCCTAAAAAAACTACTTGATCTGTAAAGAAGGAA
>NW_011508786.1:0-634 GCF_000495115.2 Populus euphratica | reverse complement strand
AGCATCTGATCTGGTTCTTCCAGGCGTTGTCTTCTGGGACACCTCATCTCAACAACTGAACAAAGCAAATCAAAAGGGTAGTGCTAGCTAGACCCACTGCACTAAAAACAAATTGGAGTTTGGTAGATCAGAGAGATTGAGGGCTATGATGTTACATTACAGTTTCAGATTAGTAGACGCCTTCTAAGTATCCAAGTTCAAATCCATTTAAAGAAAAAAAAGAAGAAAAAGTCTTGAAAGCCAGCTGGAACTAGCCCCAGCAGCCATCTTACTTCTTCAGTTCTTCCATTGAGAATTAATATATAGAGTATAATATTGTTTATATAAACTGTGAAACGCCTTCCCATGTATTTTAATGTTTTCACGTGCCAAGTTATTTACGCTTACGATTTGTTTTCTTTTTGTAGCATGATTCTTATGGAGTTTTCCGTGTATCAGTTATGATGTCTGTCAAGATCTGATTCTTCCAGATAATTGAATATTCGTGTGAATGGAAACATTGAGACGTAAAGGAGAAGGTGTGGACGAATTAATTGCATTCAAACAAGAAAGAAAACAACGAAGGAAGCGATGGAGATTTGTGTTTTTTATTCCTCACGAAGCCATTATTAGTTCATGTAGCTATCGCCATAGA
>NW_011500760.1:89416-91973 GCF_000495115.2 Populus euphratica | reverse complement strand
CAGAATAAAAGAGAAAATAGGTAAATAGTCCTAATTTTTCTCAAATTAATAATGTAAAAAAGTTTATAAATGTGTTTGCAAATTCATCTATTATAGTTGAAAGGGGTTTAAAAAGCATGTTAACTAGATGACATATCAGAAACGTACTAGAGATATGGAATAAAAGAGAAAATAGGTAAATGATCATAATTTTTTTTAAATTGATAATGTAAAGGAGTTTATAAATTCATTTGCAAATCAATCCATTATAGTTTAAAGGGGTTTAAGAAGCATGTTAAGTGATTTTAGGATTGATAGAATCTTTGATTATTTGAGTTAGCATAATTTGTTTTATTTGAAGAAACTCATGTATCCTTAAGCTTATTAGAATGTTATTTGCAAATATACGTATTAATATGGAGCCTAGTATATGCAGTCATTTGCAAAATAAACGTATTGAATTTGACTATAAGACTCTCGATAATTTTTTGGATATAAGCAATGAAGAACCTAGAGTATTTGAGGTTAAAATTATATCTATAACGATTGATTTTATGTACGATGAAATCATAACACAACATACTAGTCAATTATTTTGCACCAAGTGTTAAGATTAAGAGCTAGGATTACTACCTAGGCTTATTCACCAAAATCATTACACATAATATATTGCTAAAAAAAAAGGCATTATAAAGAAGTAACATTTATGGATATGTACTTGACTAAATGCATGATTAAAGGTCATGAAATTAATTTGTCTTACATCATGATGAAAAGTCTGATCATGGCAAATGATCAAAAACAAAAATATTTACCCTATGGTTAGTATCTCACCATAATTTTTTAATACATTGAGATTTTGCTCACTAATATAGACAGAAACTTGTAAGAAAAAATAATGGAAATAGACTCTAGAACCCTTAATAAAAATAATGTTTGGTTTCTAAAGACTAGGTTGGTGCTTATGCTAAAGAAGAGTATGATGAAGGGGAATGATAAAATGTTAGTGGTGATAATAAGTTTGCTGATAAGTTTAAGATGTCACCTATAACTTTCTAATATGAAAATGCCGGTACTAGTTGAAGAATATCTAGGATGCAAGATCGCATAACCCATATTAAGACGAATATGAGTTATCTTCGATATTCACGCATATATCATAGCTAATTAAGAGTATAGGGTCGATGACTTATAGGATATCAAGACCATGATGTCAAATATACTCTCTCAATATCCACTACCCTCGGTGATTGTACCAAAAATATTTTCACATTTTCATGTTTCTATATTTGTATTTTATTGCCTTAATTGTAATGAATATTACATTTTGAACATTATGATATATTTTTATATTTTATTTATCTACTGCTCATGGTTTATCCTTCTTCCCTATTGCTTTTAGTTGATGACAAAGGACGAGAGAATTGTAGATTTTGTGATAATAAATATAAACCATAATTATATGATTAGGGAGGATGTGCGTGTGTGTAGATTAAGAGATTTATATTTTTATATCTATATATGTACATTAATTATCATTATGAAAAAGAAAGAGATTGTTAACCTTTAGGTCATATATTAATATTTATATATTTTAATGATAACAATTAAATGAAAATAAATTAATGATATGCTTGGTTGAAATTAAGTTTAAATAAATTTATACGAAGATTGTTAATAAGTATAAGGAATTAAATGAAGAAATAAGTCAATAAGTCTAAGATACAAAGTAAGTGAAGACTTAGTTTTTAAGAATTCATTTTAGTGCTTATTATGCAAATCTTTATATCTTCTTTGACAGCACAAATTAAAATGAATTCATACACTTCACATTGCATGCATTATATGATTGATATACGTTTAGTCGTTTATTATTCATTAGGCTTAAAATTGTCAAAACTGAATTTTAAGTTACACTAGTTGACTACTTGGCTATAACAAGTGAATTGGTCGAATGCTTGTTCATTAGGGATGAACAACTGAGAATCTGAAGGAATCGGTCAATCGAATGTCATGATGAATTTATACCGGTTGATCGTTTTAGCTGTCAGTGAAACATTAACGACTATAAGATGACTAGTTTTTGCTTTACACACACACATATAGAGGCTATCTTAATAGCAAAAACAATTCTAAATTATCAATTCTAAATTATATTTGTATTTGTGCATTAAAACCTTTATATTCTTTCACAATAATATAAATTTTCACACTCATTATTTTTGTAGATGTTTTTTAATTTTTAACATTAGTACATTGAAATCATTATAAAGCACTAAAAAATAATCAATTTGATGTTTTTTAAGCCAAAAATACTTTTCCAAAAAACATCTAAAAAAAAGGCAAATGTGGCGCCAAACACCGTAATATATATCTTATATGATCTAGCCTTAAATAAGTGTTATCCATAGTTATCAGATCTTAACGGGTCAATGACATGACTAAAAAATTGATATCTTCTCCTAAGTGCAGGAGTGTCGAAGTAATAAATAACCCGGCAAGACTGGGGCCGAACCACAAGTAGGTTAATTGTACAAATTATAAATAACAATAATACAACAACAATAACAACAACAAC
>NW_011500760.1:87747-88577 GCF_000495115.2 Populus euphratica | reverse complement strand
TATGTTATAGGTCTGCATTTAAAATGAATATTTACCATAAATTAAAGGTATCTTATATTATTAGATATGTTATTATAAAACATACTTTAGTTAAGGAGTTATTGATACTTCAAGTGCAAAATGATGATATAAAGCCATGATAAAAATACATTTTAAAGTATTAATCAGTCAACTCAAGACAGGGTGACCCAATAAAATTCGATAAAGACCCTTTTTTTTAATATGTTTTTTCTCCTAGCCAGAGATCCTATTTTTATATATTTTTTAGTTGATTATTAACCTATTTTAAAATTCACTATATAAATATTAGAAGAATGTTTTATTTTTTTAATGTGAGATTTAAATCTTCTAGTATATATATTATATGTTCACAAGAAAAATATTGTGTTTTTTCTATGTGAGATAAAAAATCTTTTTGGTTTAAATACTTTAACTTAAAATAATAAGATAGTATCTTTTCAATGTAGAATGAAAAACCTTTTGAAATAATCTTTTAAATTTCATTATTTACACACATGTATAATCTATATCTACATATATTGTTTTTTAATTTTTTCATATAAAATATTAAAATCTTAAATATATTTTTTTAAATTTTTTCAGGTTGATTTAGGTTGACCGGGTTTAACCCATGTAACCCAGGACTTGGTTCCTTGGTCGAGTCAACCCTTATACCAGGTTTGATAACTGACACAACTAAAAGATTGATGTCTTCTCCTAAGTGCAGGAGTGTCGAAGTAATAAATAACTCAGCAAGACCGGGGTCGAACCACAAGGAGGTTAATTGTATAAATTACAGATAACAATAATACAACAACAACAACAACAAC
>NW_011500760.1:63902-79848 GCF_000495115.2 Populus euphratica | reverse complement strand
TTATTATTATTATTATTTTTATTATTATTATTACTATTGTTGTTGTTGTTATTGTTGTTTTATAATTTTTTTTTATAATTTGTACAATTAACCTCCCTATGGTTTGACCCCGGTCTTGCCGGGTTATTTATTACTTCGACACTCCTGCACTTGGGAGAAGACATCAATCTTTTAGTCGTGTCAGTTATCCATTCTAATTCTATATTTATTTGATAACTATGGTGTTATTCACTCTAATTGTGTATTCATGAGAAGTTATTTTAATATGGTCTTTCAAACACTTTTAAAAAGCAAACACAAATACAACGCCAAACACCCCATGTAATTTTATAATATTGCACTACACCTTTTAATTTTGCATAGTATTTACTTCAAAGGGGGAAATTAAAGGTTGAGATAAGTGAGGTACAAAATGGAAAGGGAGATTTTTTTGGAATCTTCACTCTTTTTGTTTTTGTTTTTAACCGATCACTCATTTTTCATCTTTTTTCCTAAACAAAGCATTGAATTCATCTATTTATATTGTTTATTATTTTTATTAGGAGTTTTATTTTAAAACTTATTGATTTTTAACACTATATATTAAACATTTTTAAAAATTCATCCTATAATCATTTTTTTCATTCTTAATATTTCACCGCTTAAAATTTAACCTCCAGCTTTTTACTCCAAACTAAACATAATCTTAGGAAGATAATAAAAGATCATGAGAATATTGCAAAAACATACATTTGGTTCAAGATATTTAAATAATTTAACATTTCTTGTTAGAAAAATAAAATTGATGGATGCTTTTGTACAAACAAATATCATATATTTTATTTTTAAAGATATCTAGAGGGATTCTTATTGTCTTTATTAATGAATTGAACTAATTGATTATTTATGTGTTATGTTTTAATATTTTTGTGTGTTTGATATTGTGGTGTATGATGCTTTTCAAAATAGCTTTTTGCTTGAAAATATATCAAAATATTTTTTTTAGATTTTTTAATCTTTGACATCAACACATCAAAATTATTATAAATCATTAAAAAATCATCACTTTCATATTTTTTAAGCTAAAGTTTTTTTTCAACAACATCTAAAAGCAAAAACAAATATAGCACCAAACACCCTTATATAATCAAATCATAAATAAGTGTTATCCACTCTAATTGTATATTCATTTGAAGTTAGTTTACTATGGTCTTTCAACTATTTAAATCCTAAATAATAATATAAAAAATATACTCACTTATTAATCAAATTACGAGTTTATTTAATATTATTATTGCATTAACAAAACATTAAAGATGTGGCTAAATCATTTCAGTTGCACAAAAAAACATTGTACTATAATAGTGTTTTGTTTTGGTGTTTAATTTAGTTTTTCTTTTAAAATTTTCTTTTCTTTTCTTTTTTTAGTTTTTTTTAATCTTATTTTTCAATATTAGGTTGTTTTGGGCATTGTGCATTATATTTTTTTTTTTGGTTGTGTTATATATTGATCTCATGGATTTATTTATTTTTCTCGATTTCAATCTTTAACAGTAAATCTATTGGAAATAAGGTTTTGTATTTTTTTTATTACTTTATATGAATTTATCTCAATCTCATAGTCTTGGTTGCAAGTTTAACAAAATAACTCATGTTGACTAATGCAATTTTTTTTGGGTAGTTTTTTCTAATTAATTTTTTTTTCGATTTCATCTTTCAATATTAGGTTGGTTGGAAATTGAACTTTGTAATTTTTAAGAATTTTATTTCTATGAGGTTATGTTGATCTCATGACTTGGATCGTTGAATTAGCATGTTGACTCAGGTTGACTTTATTTTTTTTTTGTCATTTTTAATTGAATATTTTTTAATTGGGATTCATGATTTTTCTCAATTTTCTTTCTATATGGTTATCATGTCTCATTACCCGAGTCATGAGTTTAACTAGTTAACTCGATTTATTTTCTGAATCTTTTTTTAATTGAATATTTCTTAGATTTAACCCTTCAACAATTTATTTTTTTTTAGTTTTTTCTTCAATTATATGGCATCCAGTATATTGTCTTATCAATATTTGTTTTTAAATATATTGTCCAATCTACATTATATTTTAAGTTCATGATTAGTTTTTTTAATTAAAAAACATGTTAGCAATGTTGTTATATTTTTTTACATTAAAAAAATAATTCAACAAGTAACACAACATGGAACAATAATTTAGTGTTTTATTGTGCTATATGTTCACTATAATAATATGAAAGTATCAACAATAAAATAATGGACTCCACAATAAAGAAATTTTTTATTGAAAGTAGGAGATACCTTGATTTATGATAAAAGAAAAGCATTTTTTTTATATTGTATATAGTATGAATAGAAAGAAAATTAGCTAGTTATTTCGTGTTTTGCTACAATATAGAGTATTTTTTTTTAGTAACCAAAAAAATATGCTAGCATCTTTAGTGAATTAGTTATAGACTCATAACATATAAAAGTAAATCAGTCAAAACCTGAAATGACTAAAAACAAAATTGTAATGTGATGCTTTATGAAGTTTTTTTTAATAAGTAATTTTTTTAATTAAAGAATTAGGCAGTTCATGGGAAATTCTTTGACATTATTGTTAAACTTAGTCAAATAAGTCACTGTTGAAACCTCCAACCTTGATTCCTCACCTAGATCGAGCATCAAAGTAAATCGTATGAAAGTTGCCACGATTTGACTCAGTCAATTTAGTTAGTATAAAGGCAACCTGAATGGTTGATGAAAATGGGGTTTGGCTTTAATAAAATTCTAATATAATATTTTTTCCTCAATGTTGCAATGTCAATATATTAGATAAGTACTAGTCAAATCAGGTTAACCACAAAATTCAAAACTTGGGTGATGGAGATGATCACAATATGCTAAACAGGTTGACGAGATGTCTCTTTCTTTTTTCTTCTTGTTCTTCTCTCCTCGTCTGGGACTTATTGAGGATCTAATGGGTTGACATCGGGTATGAAATTGAAGAGTTAATAGAGAATCAAAGACTAAATTAAAAAAAAAAAGGAGCATGAATCATGTAGGATAAAAAGGTTTGGCACGTATTGCACATGCATCGATGTGTGAGAGGTGTTATCGAGGTTTAGACATAATGTGTGACCTTATACAACCTTTTTTAATGTTGTTGAAATCTTCATGTCATTATTATAGAGGTGTCATTGAGATTTATTATAGAATCAAAGACTAAATTAAACAAATGAGACAAAAAGATTTGGCATGTATAGGACATGCACCGATATGTGAGAGGTGTCATTAACGTTTAGGTATAATGTGTGACCTCATATAACCTTTTTTAATGTTATTGAAATCATCATGTCATTATTGTTTTTCAAGATGGTACATCTCGAATATAGATATCCGGTGTGTTTTTATGACCATGTATACTTCTCTTTCTTTTCTTTTTCTTCTACATTTTTCCTTACCTCTCATTCCTTTATTTCATGTGCATTGCTTCTTTTTCTTTAGAAAGAAAAGGGTTTTTTTTCCTCACTTTCAATTCAAGTCCCTTTATTTTTAATTATGTGGAAAACAAAAGGTTCAAACTATTTTTTTCAACAAAATTGAGCATGAATTTAAAGTTTTTTTTTGTTTTTTTTTTGCAACTACAAAAACCCCTATACTAAGATAATCGAATCAAAATATGAAGTCCAAATATCGATCTAAGCAATTGAGAATGGATCTAATTGAAAAAAAAACCTATGGTTTTAAAAAACATCAAATTATGAAAAAAGAAAAGGAAAAGTAGTGAGTACACAACAAATTAAACAATAAAATGCATAGACAATTAATTTTCTACTAGATTATTGGCCTATGCAATGCTACGGGTCAGATTAATTTTTTAATCTAAAAAAATATCTAGGCACTACTAATGTTTTTTCTAGTAGAAATTTTTTTAATCATGTAGGAATCAATATGATGTGACTTGGTCGTCTTGGAGGGTCCAAAAGCAACTTGCATGACTAGAAAAAATATAGTTTTAGTCAAAATAAATAGTTAAGATGAGATTTTTTTTAATAAATATTAAGAGGACAACATTGATTTGGATCAGCTTGGGATAACATATAAATTTGCATACTAAGACATGAGATCATGATAGCCTAAAAAAAAGATCAAAATAAATTACAAAACTCAATTTTCAATAAATTCAATATTGAAAAATGAAATTAAAAAAAAATAATTAAAAAAAGATCCAAAAAATAAATCATGTTAACCTAGGTTAACTTATTAAATCTATGACTTGGATTATGGGAAAAAAAATAGCTCAATAGAAAGCAAAATTAAAAAAAAAATGAAGCTTATTTTTTTATCAACAAATTGTTAAAAGACAAAATAGAGAAAAAATTGATTAAAAAAGGGATATAAAAAGCTGCTCAGGTTAACTAGGATTAGCTTGTCAAATTTATGACTCACGTCATGCAATGGAGATAACCTTGTAGAAAGCATACCAAAACAAATAACAAAATCTAATTCTTAATCAAATCAATGTTGAATAATAAAATTAAGAATAAAAAATTAATTAGAAAAAAAAGAAAAAAAACATGAGTCAACCTTTTAAATATATGGTCTAGATCATGAATCTAAGATAATTTCATAAAAAGTAATTTGAGAAAAATTATAAAGTTTAATCTGTAATAAAGTTAATATTAAAAAATAAAATTAAAATACAACGTATATAAATTAGAAAAATAAACACTATTCTAATGAATAGTGTTATATGAAAATGGGTACACTAAAAACCCCTTCTTATTTAATTTTATTATAATTGCAATAATTTACCACTTAAGAAGCCAATTCACATAAATTGTATGAAACTATGAAACTTTTGGTTAAAGTATGAAACCAACTAATTTTTTTGTTTTAAAATATATCCAAAACAAAACATTATCTAAAACACTAATTCTCTATAGGCTTTTACTGTATCATAAGATACAAAATATTATTTATTATAATAATATTATAATTTTTTTATTCTTTGGTTATTTTACCTCTCGCCTTGGCTTCGAGGCTAGGATGGTTTTTTTATCATGACATAAATGTTTTTCGATGATTATGCGAGGTTATTTTGGTAATTGGATTTTAAAATCATAATAAAATTACTAATGTAACCCTTTAATAAAATAATCTAATGTTTTTTACATAAATGTGTTTTTGTGTTTTCAAATTTTATAAAACAGTTAAATTATTACATTACCCTTACAAATTGTATTTTTTGCCTCGCTTCAGGGGTTAGTTGTAATTTTACAATGATTTGTTTGTTAATATTGTTTAGTCTTAAGATAATTTTTATTTTTATATAAAAAAAGAAAAAACTACTAATGTATGCTTTGCACACGTCAACCGTTATGTTGTCTTTTAGCGGTATGTGTAACTGGCTCTGTCAATTATAACTATGATTCTACCATATCATTTAATTCGTCTTGACATCCTTTTATTTTTTAGGTGGAGCTTGTCTTGTAGTTCATTATGGTTTGGCCCCAAAATTACTTTTATTTTCTTTCTTTCTTTTCCTTTTATTTCTTCTTTGGATTGTGGGTTGATCATGGAAAAATCCATATAAACCATTCAATTTATTTTTTCTTTTGATTTAGTCCCTCTTCTCTTATTTCTCAATTGTTTTATTTTTATTGATTGTTTCTAATTGAATTTTATTTTTTATTCCATCCTTAATCATTTGATTTTTTTTAATTTGTTTTCAAACTTGGTCCTTAATTTTTTTAATTTTTATTTATTTTGTTTGGATCATTTTCTTGATTAATGTATTTGTTTTCGGTTCCACCCTTAAGCATTTATTTTCATTTAATTTTTGTTTTCTTGGGTTTTTCTTATCAAATTTTATCATTATTTTTTTGTTGCGTTTGTAGGTTTTCTCATTAATATTGTTTTGTCAATCTCATCTTTCAAAATTAAATTGATTAATTTCTTGATTGAATCTGGGTAAAAAAATTTTATGGGATGCAAATTTTAGATATTAGATCATGTTTATGAAGCTCGTATGGGTTTTTTCTCTTTTTCTAAATTGTTGTCTTATTTTTTTAACTTTTGTTTTGTTATTTTTCTTGGTTTAATTCTATTGGGTTAGCTCTCAACAATTGTTTTCTATTTCATCATCGCCATTTTTAATCTATAAATAATATATCATATTAAAAATGATTTTGAATTTCTTTCCCCATGATTTTTTAATCTTTCAAGTTTGGTCCTAATTCTTTTGATTGAAATTTGTTTTTATTTGCAATTTTTTTTGGATTCCATTTTCATTGGGTTTTTCCTATCAAATTTTAGCCCCACTTTCTTTTTGTTGTTTTTTTTTTTTAAATTTTTTTTTTTTAACAATTTCATCATTCAAAATTAAATTAGATGATATTTAAACCTTTTAATTGAACTTGGATTCATAACTTAACAAATTATAATTTTTTAGATTAAACTAGATTTAAGAGGTTTTCATAGGTTTACTTGTTTTTTTCTCTATGCTAATGTTTTTTTTTTATTATTTTTAAAGTTTGATTCTCTTTTTTTTTTTGGTTTTTTTTTGTTAGATTAGTATTGAATTGTTTAATGATTCAAATAAACTTAAATATAGTTTCTTTTTTCTTGTTGGTTTATTTACCATTGTTGATTTTTTATACATATTTAAATTGTGAATTTAACTAATAAGCTAGAATTTTTTTAATCTATTATTTTTTTAAATTAAAAAAAATCTGGAACGCGCTATTACTGCAAACACAGCTGCTAAAAATTAGCACTCAATCAATCACAGTCTCTCTCTAAATAATGAAAACCCGTTTCAAACATATTTGTCGGCGAGAGACGTTATTAATCAAATTCACATTACAAGTTAATTACGCAATTAATTATTAATTACCACTATATTTCCTTTTATTACTTCTTCTTCTTTTTGCATGGTAATTAAGCTGTCATTTCTTAACTTACCAAAAACAGTTAAACTTGTACATAATTTTTAGCATATATTTATTCATTGAATAAAATATTATTTAAATTTCAAATTTAAATCGATATCAAACAAAAATATCATTTAATTAATATTATTAATTTATCAAGTTACACTGTATTATTAATTTATTAAATATTACTGGGTTATAATTTATTTATTTTGTAATGTAATGCTGTAACCGATAATAAAGAAAGAAAATGTTCTCTTTGTCATTTATATATAATTAATGCTTATAATACACAAGCTTACAACAAGCTGCCCCTGTTTTTGTGGTGCTTCTTCTCCCACCACCTCCCCTTTCTTTCTTTCTTTCTTCTACATTAGCTAAGCCATACTTTGTTTTCTTGTCTCTCCTTTTGGTCAATACTGTTGAAGAAGAAGAAAAGTTGTGAGCTCTCCATGAAGATGCCAGTAAGTACGTTTCTTTTATATTTCTGTTTTTATTCCTTTTCTCCTCCTTCAAATCTGGAAAGTTTGGAGTTTTGATTGGTTTTGGTGTTATATCTATGATCTGTTGAAGTATATCTTTGATTGCCTTTGTGGGATTTTCATGCTTCGCTGTATAATATGTACTAGTCCATCACGGCAATGGTCATGGCAGTCAATTCAGTTCATTTTTACTATATTTTGATATATTGACAAGCTATGCTTCTCTCTTTTCTAAACTATACTGATGAAGTTCCATTTTTGCTTGAATTGATGCTTTCGATTTTGAATATTATTAGCGCGATGGACTTTCTTTTTTCTTTTTTCCATTTCTCCTCCTTCAGTTTGTGAATCATGGCTGCAAAATTTGTCTTGAATTGCTGTTTTTTTTTTTTTTTTTTTGGTGTTATAGTTCTTTTGAACAGTGTTGTTTTCATTGGATTCTTGACTCTCTCTGTTCTCTTTTTTTTTGCTTTCTTCTTTTGATTGGTTGATTTGTTTACTGCATTGCTTTCCTTTCTCTTGGAATAGCCAAACCATACTTCAACTTCCACATTACAAGGAGGCTAATTTGTTTTACTAGCAAATACATTATCCTTAATTTTATTTTATTCTGCTTTAAAATTGCTTTCTGTTTTGATCAATTATGATCTCATATGCTTCATTGATTCAGTTGTCAAATAAAATCTAATAATTCCCTGCTACACTACATCATAATATAATTTTCCAATATTTTTTGGGGTGTAAAGCATGTTCTTAGTGTTTGAGAAGTTTTTACATTATATAGGAATTCTCTTGATCTCTATGTGGCATCTTTTGTGATAAAATGGACAGCTTGGTTTTTGCCTTTCTGTGTTCTTATTCTTTTGTTGGAGTTTTGAGTGTTGTACAACTCACTGGATTCTAAGAATCCAATAATAGAGGTTGGAATCTGTTTGTTCTTGTCTTGATGTATTTTCTATGGAATTTCTGATTGTTTTGAATTTCATTTATCTCTTGCTTAATGTTGACTGTTGCAAAAAATGAATCTTTGTTTTAGGAATCTGTTTTGAGAATTGCATTTTCGCATTTTCAGGTGGCAGTACTCTTGCTGCTGGCACTGAGCATTGCCATTAGAATTGATGCAGCAGAGAGCAGCGAAATGTGTGGTTTCAAACCAAGTTTAAAACCAAGACCACATAGTGTCTCCATCTTGGAGTTCGGTGCGGTTGGAGATGGGAAAACATTGAATACTCTTGCTTTTCAGAATGCCATTTTCTATCTCAAGTCATTTACAGACAAGGGTGGCGCTCAGCTTTATGTCCCACCTGGAAAATGGCTTACTGGAAGTTTCAGTCTTACCAGCCATCTCACACTATTCGTGGAAAAAGGTGCTATCATTCTTGGATCGCAGGTACTTTGTCACGGCTTGCTTGCTCTTATTCCTTACCCCTCTTTTGTTTTGTTTGTCCTATGTCCAGAGAAGATAGATGCAGAAGAAACTTCCAAGAAAGCAAAATTAGTTTGGTTCATTATTATTTTCAACCCTTGGATTTCTGACAGATGCTTTCCTTGCTTATTAGGATCCATCGCATTGGAATCTTGTTGATCCCTTACCCTCATATGGTCGTGGGATTGAACTTCCTGGAAAAAGATATCAAAGTTTAATAAATGGAGATATGCTACACGATGTGGTAGTGACTGGTAAATGCACTGGTGTTTTCATTTCTCTCTGTCAATTACTGACCGCTTGGTCTCAATTGTTGCTCACCTGACATTTATTTGCTGGTCTAGGTGACAATGGAACCATTGATGGGCAGGGTTCAGTTTGGTGGGATTGGTTCGAGTCCCATTCCTTGAACTACAGCCGCCCTCATCTTGTGGAATTTACATCATCTGATTATGTAGTAGTTTCAAATCTTACCTTCTTGAATGCTCCTGCATATAGCATTCATCCAGTGTATTGCAGGTAATTTCTCTTAAGAACACGGTGATTGATAATTGAAAAAATAACTTATGAATTGATGGAGTTGACTTAATTTTTGTGTGAAATTGTCTCTGATGCAGTAATGTGGTTGTTCAAAATATTTCAGTCTCTGCTCCTGGAGAATCCCCTTACACCATTGGCATAGTTCCAGGTTTATTGAACATTCTGTGTTTTAGTTAACATGTTTTCCATAATTGTCCTCAGCGCAGAAACATATATATCCCTTCATCTTCCTTATCCCTTCAAAATTTACGATGCATGATTTTCTCCTGCCGAGAATGCTTTGTTAATAGAATGTGTGAAAATGCTGGATACGGTTGAACTGCCTTAATGGCTTTTGGTAATCATTGTCGAGAAAGAATTTAGCTGACTCAATTTTTACATCATTTTCAGATTCTTCCAATAATGTGTGCATAGAGGACAGCCGCATCGAGGTTGGTTATGACGCGATTTCCCTCAAGAGTGGTTGGGATGAATACGGTATCACCTACGATAGGCCTACAACAGATGTATATATAAGAAGGGTGTACCTTCAATCATCCTCAGGCTCGTCCGTAGCCTTTGGTAGTGAGATGTCTGGTGGCATTTCTAATGTGCATGTGGAGCAGGTCCACATATACAACTCATTTAGTGGCATTGAGTTTAGAACAACTAAGGGCAGAGGGGGTTATATTAAACGGGTCATCATATCAGAAGTTGAATTGAGAAATATCAACACGGCATTTGGTGCCATTGGTGATTGTGGGTCACATCCCGATGACAATTTTGATCCTAATGCCCTCCCAGTTCTGGACCAAATCACTTTGCAAGGTGTGATTGGTTCAAACATCACTATGGCTGGCAAGTTCACGGGACTTGCAGAATCTCCTTTCACCTCTCTTTGTCTGTTTAATGTCTCCTTAGCAGTTAGCACCACCTTATCTCCTTGGACATGCTCAAACGTTAGTGGCTTTTCAGAGTCTGTATCCCCAGAACCGTGTCCTGAACTCGAGAGCTCCTCAGTTTGCTATTCCCTCTTGAATTCTTACGGTAAATCCACAGACATGTGAATACAGTTCCTTCAAAAGTACAGTCATCTGGAGTAAAAAGGGATTCTTCTACAGTTTACGGTCTCTAGACTAGGTCAGATTCTTTTCAATAAGATACATTTGTTCCTTCATTCCGTTGGTCTTGCATTTCCTCCTGTTCAATCTGCAGATTATTTGTACAGCCTCATATCTTCATTCATGTGTAAGAAAATTTTTGGTAGTGATTGCACCAAACAGCAAAAGGGAGTTAAATATTCTAAGTATTGCTTTCTGTGTTTAATTAAATTCCTTACGTTGTTGACAGAATCAGATGTAATGCAGTTTCCTTGTGAAATCTGTAGTGGATATGAATCAATAATAGATGGCTTGAGTTGGAACTCAATCATGAGTCACGTGATTCGGTTCTAAGTGCTTTGTAATCAAACAAAAGAATATTTGATTCCCAGTTTTAACAGAATGAACTAGAGAGTAGTAAAGATGGCATGGGGAAAAACTTGAATGTTTATCATGATCCAGTTCAATACAAAAATATGAGGAGTCGATTTTGAGAAAGCAGATAAGATTTCCACTCCTAAATTTATGGAAAATAAAAACTTCTTGCATTGTTTTTTAATCCTTAGTTTCCTTCCCCAAACAGCATTGTACAAGTTTGTTTGTTTGTCCAAACTGTTTCCGCCCACGAAAGCAAAAACAGCAAGAAATAAAAGCATATGAACTGAGAAGCGAGTTTTGTTTTGGTTTTTTATTGGTCATTTGTTTAGGAGATTGTATCTGTATTTAAATTTAAATATAGACACGAATTTTTTTTTAAATATAGTTTATTATACATAAAAGATCCACATATATTGAAAACAAAATATAAATTTGTGAAAAATAGCTAGAAACTGCTTTTCACAAACATGTGAATGCCATACAATAAAAGTTTCACTCTTTATTGTTCACTTTAAATGAACAATGGAGAGTCTAGATGGTATTTCCAGTTGAGTTTAATTTTATTTTTCACGTGAACAGTAATGTATGATACCGATCCGACTCATTAAAAAAAAATTATTTTTTATTTTTTATTTTTAATTGTGTTTTATTGATGATAAAGCATTTGCAAAATTTGATTGCAATCTCAATTTGTTCTTAATTATATTTTACCTGATGTTATTGCACGTTTAAAAAAACAAAGAAACTATAATCCTCGTTGAATGTATTTCACACTTAAAGGAATTATAGATAATTTAACTGAACAATGAAAAATATTTTATATAAAATATTATTTATTTCATGATGTAATAGCAATAGTTAAATCTATAATATTTAAATATAAAACCATATATATATAACCTCAATTTGAAAAGCAATTTTTTAATCAAACACATTAAATTACTTTTTGTTTAACTTCAAATTCAACGACAGTTTTAACTAAACATATAGAAATATTAAACCAACGTCAACTAAAAATATTTTTTATAAAATAATTTTTTTGAAACCACAACCATAAAAGTTACCACAATACCAAACACACTACCATACTTTGCATGCAGTGAAGTTAAATCGGGCACTTCTTTCTTCTTGTTTTTTTTTTTTTTATGTATGCCCTCTTCCTTGCATGCAGTGGAGTTAAATCTGGCCCTTCTTTCTTCTTGTTTTTTTTTTTTTTATGTATGCCCTCTTTTTTTTGTTGAAAAGAATTTTTTTCTTTTAAAGTGATTTTTGTATAAAATGAAATTTTGAAAAATGAATTATTTTTATATTTGGTAGTATCATGAAAAATGTGTTAGAAAATATTTTTCAGTGTTTTGCTATATTATGAAAAACAAACTAAAAAATAAATTTTTAATTTTTTAAGTTCATTAAAGAGTAAAGACAAAATATGACAGATAAAAAAATTAAAAGAGGATGAAATTAAAAAAATAATCTAATTTCATAAATTACTTCAAATAAAACAAATAATAATCAAAAGAATTGAGACTACATTTGACAGATAAAAAAAATTAAAAGAGAATGAAAATAAAAAATAAATTTAATTTTATAAATTATTTCAAATAAAATAAATAGCAATCAAAAGAATGGGGATCAAATCTGATAGATAAAAAAAGTTAAATTAAGAGAAGGATAGGAGAATAATAAATAACAATAAAAAGAATTAAGACCAAAGTTGGTATAAAAATCTGATTAAATCAAATTCTAAGGGATGAAATAAAAAAATAAAATATATATATATAGCAATAAAAAATTAAGGACTGAATTTGGTATAATTATATAATAAAAATATATTTTTGAAATTTTCTAGAAAGTGTTTTTCATTTAAAATAAAATAAAAATATTTTTTCTAGAAATTGAGCTATTTTTTTAATAAAAAATATTTTTTACTAATTAATTTTTATAATAATAAAAAATATAAAAAAATTCAAAAAAATATTTTTCATGAAATAAATTGTGTTGTAGTCTCTAAACTTGTTGCTTAATGTCTTATATAGAATTATAAGAATTATTATAATTACAACTAAAAGATGTGACATGTGAGATTAGTTTAATTGGTCATATAACAATGAACCACGTTAATATATTATTTTAATTATTTATTAAAATATTTTTTTGTTGCTCACTTCCTAACGCATGATGCTGATTTATTGAAGGTCGTCGATTTTAATGGTACTAAGGATAATGTTTTTTTTCATCTACCCTATGTAATGGAAAAAATAAAGGTTTAGAGGCACGAAAATATTTCAGGCCTACACTCTTGGGTTATTTTGTAACAAATCTATGATTTTTTTAATTAAATATTTATTTATTTATTTCTCTTTTTTTATTGATCTCTTGTTTTTTTTTTCAATTTTATTTTTAAATGTTGGTTTTTTATTGAATTTTATTATTCTATATAAGGTTGATTATGAATCAATATTTTTATTTTTTTATCATAAAATAAAATAAAATAAGACATAATTTAACTCAGTTCATTCTATAATCAAGTCGTGAATTTGATAAGTTGACTAGAACTTGACATGTTTCTTCTTTTTTTTCCCATTGAATTTTTTTTTAAATCTACCCAGTTGACAAGGTCATGTAGAGATAATTTTTACACAATTTAATTTAAAACCAGAATAAGTAAAGAGGTCGGTTAAGTTTTTTTTTTTTGAATTTTATTATTTAATATTGAGTTTTCATTGAATTTTATTAGTTAATATTAGGTTAACGGTGAATTGATATTCTTATTGTTTTATTATATAATAAAAAATTTAACTCAATCCAGTGGCATAATATGGGTCGCTAGTATTTCAAGTTGATTAGGATGAACATGGCTTGTTTTTTTTGGACTTATCTAGTTAACAAGATTATATCAGGGCAGCTCTTATATGATTTAATTTAAAACTCGAGTTAAGTAAAAAATTAAGTCAAGAATTTTTAAAATTAAACTATTGTACTAAATTTAATAACAATGTTGAAATATTTTTTACTATCATGATACTATTTTCTTAAATTCTAAAAAAAATCTAATCCAATCCATAATTATAGCACAGTAATTTTAACTACTTAAGCTAAGATAATATTTTATCGAGTACTTCAACATTAACCAATAATGATGGTGTTTTTTTCTTAATGAGTGTTAAGAGTTAATTATCTTATAACAATTTTCTACCTTCAACACATAAAAGATAATAATAAAAATATGCATTAAAAAATCATTAAATATTTCTTTATTTTTAAATATAATGAGCTATAAAAAAAACATGCTTACTAATTTTTTTTTTAAAAAGCAATTATAATCTTATTTGAACACAAACTAAAATTTTAATGGTATTTTAAAAAAATAATAAGTAAAAAATATTTTCAATTAATTGGAGAATTTTAATAAAGCAATATAGATAATATATATATATATAATTATTTAATATCTAAATAAGTAAATTTAAAATGAAAAGGAAGAAAAAAGCTTGCGCACATAGCCCACCAAAAATCACGCCCTCTACGTGGCCTAGCAGTTCAAGCTATAGACGTGTTTGGTATTGCGGTAGCTATTGTAGTTGCGGTTTGCAAAAAAAAAAATTATAAAAATTATTTTTATTTGAGGTTGATTTGGAAAAATATATGTTTATTTAAAGTTGTGGTTGAAATTGAGGTTGAACAAAAAGTAGTTTAATGTGTTTGGTTAAGAATGCTTTTTAAGATGAAGTTATAAAATAATTTTCAAAAATATATATTAATATTAATAGTCTTCAATTTAAATATTTGATTGATATTTAAAAATGCATTTTTATCAAGATTTTATATCATCATTTTGCACTTGAAGTATCAATAACTCTTTAACTAAAGCATGTTTTATAATAATATACCTAATAATATAAGATACCTTTAATTTGTGGTAAATGTTCATTTTAAATGCAGGCCTCTCACATAAATGAAAGGATTAATGGATGAATTTAAGAACTGAAATTGAAAGGATTAATCTTTTAGTCGTGTCAATATTGTAAATTTAAATACTACTATTATATCAGGAAATGAATAATACTTAATATAAATATTTTTTATTATTTCATTAAACTATCTACAATTCAATTACGTTTGAAATACATCCGACAAGTACTGCAGTTTCATTGGTTTTGTAAGAGCACAACAAAATCAGGTAAAATATCATTAGAAATAAAATTAAGATTGCGATCAAATTCTATAAATGTTACGTTATCAAGCAATTTCCTTTTAATTTATATTGTGCTATTGGATAATGTAAAATGTTTTTTGAATAAAACACAATTAATATATATATATATATATTACTAGATCGGACCTAGTTCAGTGTATTTTTATAGCTTTGGATCGAGTTTGGTCTCCATTATTCATGTGAACAATAGAGGCATTCTCCACTATTCAAGTGAACAATGAAGGAACCCTTTACTATTCACTTGAGTGAATAGTGGAAAAGTTCACTCTCCATAGGAGAAGAATGCAGGCAGGTGAAAAATACAGGAGAAGCATATAAAAATTACTTTTTATAAGTTGAGGTTCGACCTTAGTTTTTAGGTGGGACTCATGTGAAAAACAAAATATGGTTTACATTAACCAAACACTTTAATTTAGTGTTTACTTCATGTCGTTGTTGCCGCAGTGCCAAATGGGCATATAATGAACCTAATCTTTTTAATTATTTAAAAATAGACAGACAAGTGTTATTATCCCATTTGTTAAAACAAAAGAAAAGAAGTAGATGATGCGTAATTTCCTACCTCAAATGCGTAATTTCCTACCTCAAATTCAGATAGTATAAAGGTGGCTAAAACATTTAAAGGGTGTTTTTTTACTAGAAAATTTTTTTATTTAACTTATTTTTATTTAAAAACATGTAATAAATATTGTTAGAATCTTTCAAAGTCAATTAATCAATCCCAAAAATATTTTTTAAAAATAAAAAATTAAATCATCAAAAAAAGTGACACGACGAAAAGATTGATGTCTTCTCCCAAGTGCTGGAGTGTCGAAGTAATAAATAACCCGGCAAGACCGAGGTCGAACCACAGGGAGGTTAATTGTACAAATTATAAACAATAACAATAGTAACAATAACAACAA